>NW_027496785.1:0-185025 GCF_021521415.1 Bidens hawaiensis
CCCTTACTCCCACAACGGTTCCACATAAACTCAACCACTGTGGCCCCCCTTCCGCCCACAACGTTTCCGCGTTAACATCAACCACTGTGGTCCCCCTTCCACCCACAATGATTCCATGTAAACTCAAACATTATATAGTGTACACGCAAATAATTAGTATATTCTACACATAGTATTTCCTACGGCTAATCACCTAGCATGTATATAGACACATATACACATATAGTATATATCACGTATCACTAAATACTGTGGCTCCCCATCCGCCCACAATACGCATAATCACATTATTTTCTTAACATTCATGTCATAATCAAGTTAGTTCGTTTAATAAGTTGCAGCAGAACTTGTCTCATAGGCCATACTCAACTTTAGTTTAGTAAGTTGCAGCAGAACTTGGCTCATAGGCCATACTCAACCTTAGTTTATAAGTTGCAGCAGAACTTGGCTCATAGGCCATACTCAACTTTAGTTTAGTAAGTTGCAGCTGAACTTGGCTCATAGGCCATACTCAACTTTAGTTTATAAGTTGCAGCAGAACTTGGCTCATAGGCCATACTCAACTTTAGTTTGTTACTATTGTGGCCCCCCTTCTGCCCACAACAGCTTCATAATCATCACAGACCACGTTATCCCCCATGGCCATTACAGACCACGTTGTCTCCCAAATTAGTTATGTTTAACATTACATAACGTGTTTGTATAAACATGCTGTCACGTGTAATTTCAGTATGTTTTGCAATTCGTATTATCTCCACTCAATATATCAATCAACGATAATCATCATCTTTCATCAACACGTAGTCAATCATTATTTTTGTAGGGACTTTTCATATATAAATGTTCAGATATTTTATATCCTGATCCGTGTTTAGATAAATAACGTGTATAAACATGCTTTCCCCACCCCAAAAGTTCGTAAAATAGTTTAAAGAGTGGGGTCATGAAACTCACCTTATGGTAGTTCGCACAGAAATTATGTATCAATAGGTCAGGTGCCTCGCTTATAGCCTAATTCCTATAAACGGTATCGTACTGTTAATACTAGAACAGTGTTTAAAAAACCAAATCGGGCTGTATAACTAGTTTGGTTATAGCTATTAGGCCCCGAACATGACCTTAGTCTTAGATTGTGACGTTGTATACTATGAAATGATTAAAATCAGGACTTGGCTCAGTTTCACCGTTTCCCGAGCCTAGCCAAGTTGATCGTTTCCACCGCGTTTCGGGAATAGGTAAGATCATAAAAATTTAAGTAAATATATTGATTTATGAAAGAATTTTAGGGTTTCGGTATCTGGTTTGGTCGCAGGGTTCGTTTCCATTTTCACACGGGTTTGATTATACAAAACACGTACAATCCACCCGAATTGTCCGGAATTCTCGTAAAAAGTTCTTTTTTTATCAATTTCATTCAAAAATACGATATTTGACCACTTTTTGGCATTTTGACATACCAGTCAGTCCGTTAAAACACAAAACTGCCCGGTTTCGTTAAAACAATTATAATTTAAATCTTCGATTAATCATAACTAAATATGTGCTTATATACAAATTATGTAAATTTTTTGTAAAAATACAATAAAATATGGAAAATTTAATAAAAATATTTTCAGAAATTTTATGATTAATTATTTATTTATAAAAATTCATTTAATAGGTTATAATCGTGTAATAAATGGCCCGTTTATATCAAACAACCTCAGAAAAATCCGATAATTTTTGCAAATGGCCTCAATGTTATTACATAGCCCCTGCAAAATCCCCAGAACCTAAATATTTTGAAAAAAATTGCCTTTTTGTTCGTTTTTCGGCTGTTAAAATTCGGTTAATTTCATAATTACACAAACCATACTTAGGCATTTCCAATGATCCCCAAACTTTACCAGTGATTTTTACCATCACATATTAATCTCCAAAACCAAGTTTCATAATATTTCAATATGTTTAGCTATTTTTCTTTCCCAAATAAACGCTCATAAACGGAAATAAATTCACCAAATATTATCCGTTTATCGAAAAATTACCAAATTTGAACAGGAACTCATTTAAATGATCCCAAATGTCCCTGAAAATTTTCACAAGCTAACAACAAGCACGTCACAAACCTAATACTAAACAGCCCTTAAACGAGTGTTACGGGTTTACCTTGTCGGTTTTCGATGAGTTTTGCTTGCTTAAAACGACTTCTCCGGGTCTTGGGTTGCAAACTCAGTGTATCTACATATCATATAACATCAAACCAAGCATAAATCATCCATGTGACAGCCTTGATAATTAGGGTTTCGGTTTTGGGTTCAAACCGAACTTTCAAACCGTAAAAAACGTTGTATTCATGTTCTAATCCGCGTTTTTGACCAAAAAAGTATATGTTCCTGGTTTGTAAACATGTTTAACATCAAAACATGGTTTTACTTGATTTTTATGGTTTTTGGATGGCTAAACATGTTTAAAACTAATCAAGAACTAATTTTCCATGATTAAACCTTATTAATCAAGCATGTAATCTCATGTATTTAGAGGTTTACCTTTAGGGTTTGGGCTGAAAAATATGAAGAAGTCAGCTGAGATTATTCTTGGATAGTTTGGAATGTGAAAATATCTTTAAAGTGTGGCTTATGTAACAAGCTATACAAAGGGGTCCACCCCCCCCAACTTGCGGTCGCAACTAATAAGGGCCCATTGGGCCTCTTTTTGGCCCAATGGTGTCTCGGTTTTCATGCCACGCGTAAAAGTCGGTCTAAAATTTAGTTCGGGTTCGGTTTTTTTTTTCGCAAGAAAACTAGTTCGAGTGCGAAAACCAACGCAAAAAAACGAGTGTTTTTTTCAGCTTCTTTTTGTAAAATAAGAAAAACGTACTGACTCGTTGTAAAATTCCAAAATATTTTCACGGATTTCTTAGAACATGTCATATAAGTGTTTTATAAATCTTTTTCGGCTTAACGGATGCTACAATGCTCGTTTTGATATTAACGATTGCGTTTAAGCTTATAGCGTATCGATAAACGAAACCTTTTTCGTTTAAAGAGTTTTAAACGTACTGGGGCCTAAATATCAATATGTTAGCCTATATAATATATATATATATATATATATATATAACTCGTATATGACCCCTCAGTATATATACGGGTCATAATTAGTATCGGTCGGTTACTCGTTTAAGCACTACGAATTAACCGATTTATCGTTTACCCCTTGTTACGTAATGAATATAGTATACCTCGTTTTGTCACGAATGTCACATATATCGCTTATAGATAGCACCCTGGGATATCCGGACCATAACCAGACCCGTTTGGTTATTCGTTTGTTCGTTACGCAATAAGCGGTTAAACGCTTATTCGAGTTTGTAAGTACTAAGGTGTACTCGGTTTTGCCACGGATGTCACAGGATAGCTTGTATCTGCTTCAGACTTGCCTCTATCCCCCTTTTGGTAACCTTGTAACCCAAGAATTTGCAAGACTTCACTCCGAAATGCCACTTTGAAGGATTCAGTTTCATGTTGTATTTGTTAAGGATATCAAATGCGGTCTTGAGATCTTGGAGGTGATCCTCAGCTTTCTTGGACTTCACCACCATATCATCAATATAGACCTCCATCGTGTCCCCCAGTTGCTCTTTGAACATCATGTTAACTAACCTCTGATAGGTCGCACCTGCATTTCTAAGTCCAAATGGCATAGAAATATAACAATAAATACATGTGGGAGTCATGAAGGCCGTATCTTCTTGATCTAGGGCTTTATCTGGATTTGCTGAAATCCTGAGGATGCGTCCATAAATGTCAGCATCTCGTGGCCGGCTGTAGCGTCTACCATCGGATCAATGTGTGGTAGAGGGAATGGATCTTTAGGACAAGCCTTATTCAAGTATGTGAAATCTATACAAACTCTCCATTTTCCATTCTTTTTCTGTACAACCACCACATTTGCTAACCATCGGGGATATTGAACTTCGATGATCATTTTTTGCTTTCAAGAGTCTTTCTACTTCTTCTTGCATAATTATGTTTCTTTCAGGTGCAAACTTTCTTCTCTTTTGATGGGTTGGCCTGAAAGAATTATCAATTCCAAGTTTATGTGTTATAATATCTTTGGAAACACCTGTCATATCTTCATGTTTCCATGCAAATGTTGACAGCCTTGTCTTGAGGAAATAGAGCAAATTTAATTCAATATCTTCAGGAATACTCGTTCCTATCAACATTTTGACTTAAGGATCCTCGGGATAAAGAGTTACTTCTTTAATTTCTTTTTCCCTGGCCCCCATTACGTCTCGTGCTGGCTTCTGTAATTGCTACGCCTGATGGGGTTTAGCAGTACCCTTCATGGAAGAGGTGTAGCAATTCTTCGCGTCTTGTTGGTCACTGATAATTTTGATAACTCCCCACGGACTTGGGAGTTTCACGCATTGGTGATAAGTGGAGGGTACCGCCTTCATGTCCTGTATCCAGGGCCTGCCTAATATAATATTGCAACAAGATAAACAGTCAATAACACAAATTTTTTTCATTTTATTTACCCTTTCGATGTATATTGGGAGCTTAATCTCCCCAATAGTATTCTTAGTTTTTCCACTGAAATCCAACCAATACTGAGGAACTGGGATGATCTCATCCTCAGGAATATTCATCTTTTTTCCAGCACGTCTAATTGAATAATTTTGACAGAGCTTCCACCATCTATGAGGATCCTGTGAACATAATGGTTAGCCACATATAAAGTTATTATCAAACTATCATGATGAGGATCCTGAACATCGACTCTATCGCTTTCATCGAAGGATATAATCCTCTCTTGAGTGAGAATAGATGTCTTTGTTGGTCTGTCAGCCACTTCTAATTTTCTTTGGTCAGCATTTCTCTTTGCAGCAGAATAGGAGGTTCCACAGATGTCAGATCCCCCGGATATGAACATGATTGTTCTTGCATCCATTGGTGGAGGAGTCGGCTTTTCAGGAATTTTCTCGGATCCTGCTCTCTTCCCTTCTTCTTGTCAAGTAGCTCTTTCAAGTAGCCTTTGCTGAGAAGATAACTGATCTCCCTTCTGAGTGCAATGCAATCATCAGTCAAGTGTCCAAAGTCTTCGTGGAAGGCACACCATTTTGATTTGTCTTTCCAGGCTCCTGGTCTCTCTATTTTCCTTGGCCACCTGGCTTTCTCACCTAAATCCTGCATGGCACACATTAATCCACCAATATCAACAGAAAAAAAATATTCAAAGATCTTAGGATATTCTTCATCATTTTCCTCATCTACTGCATTAATCCAGGGGTTATCAGGCTTGTAGTAACGTTTTGCTCGATATGATTTTCCCGGGGATTCGGATTTCCTGTTCGTCAGATCATACTTCGGGATATCGACCTTAGAGTTTTTCTTGTCGTCTTCTAGCCTGAGAAACCTCAGAGCTCTGCTTCTTGCTTCGTCTAAGGACCTGCACTGAGTCATAACGAGATCATCATAGAAAGAGGAGCCTTTTTCTAACCCCAACTTGAGAGCTTCCACTGCTGAAGCTGGGTTTAGATTCGGAATTTCCAGCGACTCCTTACTGAACCTGGTAATAAAATCTCTCAAGGAATCCCGAGGATTTCTGGGTAACCCTATAAAGATCACCTGTCATTTTCTCAAAAGTTTCAGTAGCCATTTCATGGCGGCTCCGGTCAAGGTAGACCGAAACCCTTTGCAAAGACATGCTTCCTTGATTTCCATAGGGATTGGATTGATCTCCATACGTTCTCTATATTGTGCGACGTGTTCCTCAGGATCCGTTGAGCCATCATATAGTTTCATATTTGGGGTTTGAAACCGTTTTGGGACCTGTACTTCGCTAATTGACGGCACAAACCGGGATATCCTGTGACTATCAGTGGGAACTTCAGCTATGGGACGGATTATGTCGGGGACATTCGATATTATGTCCTTAAGTTTTTGTAATTCTCGGGCTAAACTCGAACTTATGCCTACATCCTGAAAAAAAATCCTTGATTACCATTAAATGGAATCGTATTGAAAGAGTTACCCTGATTAATATTCTAAGGAGCGGTCCTGGGTGTTGTAGCTCGTATTCCCAAACATAGTATTTCCAGGTTTGGTAAGCAGAGCATTTGGAGCATTAACCTGCATCGGGATAAATTCTCCCTGATGCACATCAGAGGATCCTGAGGGCTGCTGAGCTTGAGCTAATCCTGAAGATACCGCCTGCTAATAAGGACCCAGCCTGATGGAACAATCCTGAGAATCCGGACTATTGAAACAATCCTGAAGATCCAGACTGCTGGAACAATCCTGAGGATCCAGACTGTTGGAACAATCCTGAGGATCTAGACTGTTGGAACAATCCAGAGGGTCCTCCCAGCTGTGACAATCCTGAGGATCCTGCATGTTGAAAAGGCCCAGCAGATGACGCATACGGGTATCCTTGAGATTCAGATAAGTGCAATCCTCGCAGACCCCCAAATGCTGGAAAGATGGGGGTCAAGAGTTGTACGCCGTGGTCGGCTCTGGATGCACCAATCCTGGAGATCTTGGAGGATTGAAATCCAAAGATCTCGGGATTAGTGGTGTGAATTCTTCTGCCAGCTTTTTGGCTTTCTTGAAATCTTCAGTTCCCTCACGAGCATTTGGTTGGTCTTGTTCTGGCGATCCATCTGTTCCTGTAGCCGTTTGTACAGAGACTGAAGGTCGTTGTTGGACACCATGACGGGATCCCTGGGGAGATGGCCTCGAACCTGAGAATACATGAGTAGGCAGGTTTCTTCTAAACGTTGTCAGGTTTCTTCGGGATACCACCAGCAGGAGGGAGAGGCATAGGCGGCCTCGCTGAAGAATCTGAGGCTACGGCAGAAGAGGAAACAATCTTTGGTTCGGAAGATATGTTGTGAGTGAATAATGATCAAAGCACCGTTTACCCCACGGTGGGGCGCCAAATTGTTCGGTAAAAAATTGGCAAAGCAATTTTTGATCAAATTAGTGCGTGAGGTGAAGTGCTTGTTGATAATAAGATCGAACAAAATGATATAATTACGAGGGAAAAAACCCTTGATCACAATAATCTTATGTCGGTCAAGAATTAACAACGTAATCATTGGTCGAATTACTTCGTTCAAAGATTAAGAACTTAATTTTTTGTCGAATGCGTATATGATTATGGTAATCTCCGGTACAAAAAACCCTCGGATGGTGAAAACTATCGCCGTCGATATTATTAATAACCAAAATAGGTGATTACAAGTGGTGGAGCTGATAAGTGATCGAATGCTAAGTGTTACCGAGAATGCTAGTAGCTCGGTGAGTGAAAGTGTGTCTTCTATGTGATATTATCAGCTCATATATATAATAAAAGATTACAGCTACTATCCCGAGAAATCCGCCTTTGTCTTTAATAAAAACGTTTCTTGCTTTGATCTCGTGGTTTAATGGCTTTTAATGCAAAGTTATGTGTTGGAATTGGTCTCTTAGCCGTTACTCTTCACGTCTTTGACTGATTCTTTAAGGAGTCACTTGTCAAACGTAGTCCCATCTGCAAAATAACTTCAAATATCCGAGGATAATACAATAGTTAGCAATTATCGGGATACCGAATATTGAAAACCTGTTAGTAAATCTAGGATCCTTAAACATAGAAATGATTCCTGACAATAATAGAGTTCTTCCACGTTCTTCAATGTTCATCCCATGTCTTTGACCGATTCTTTTGGGAGTTACTCATCAAATGTGGTCCCACACATGCTAATATTAACTATAAGTGCGAGATTTCAGCATAATAATCAATATTTGACCATTAACCATTACTTGGCCTTTAATCCCAGCGGTTATAACTCCTTCCACACGTTTTATGTAACCACCAACCGTGTATTTCGCATGTATTAAATCAACAATTAATATCTGCAATTATAAATCAACACCAAGAGAGAAATATCTATTTATTAGCATTAATACTCAGGATACTAAACTTATTCGAGAATCCTGAACATATTCGGGATCCTGAGCATATTCGGAATCCTGAGCATAGATCCGACTATAAAATTTGGGCCCTAACAGTGTTGACAAATCTACTTATTTTATACGCATATGCAGATTTTCGTTTGATTTGATTGCCAAGATGAAGACTTAGTGATGAATTTAAGTTGAGTGAAATTATCAAGACTTAATTTGAATTTATTTTTTTTTATTTTAAAGATGGTGTACTTTGGTTGTTTGGAATATTTGGATTATTTAATTTAATAATTACGTATTGTCATCTTTAACATTGCGTGATAGTAACTTTTGAGCTGTGAGCAATCAGTTTGCGCCCCGGTATTTCTGCCTTAGTTTGGGGTGTGAAAGTTTGGTATCAGAGTCGAAGGTTTAATATATGTCGTTAGGGGTGCCCTAGTAACATGCTTAGGACCCCATACGTGCTTATTTGATTACCTTATTTGTTCTACTTATGTGCTTACAGCTTACCTAGTAATTAATAAATTATTTGTTTATTTATATTATCATACACACACACAACTCTGAGGCTATGCCTTAACCTCATAATATTTTTTTTATTAAATTAGTAGATTGCCTTTTATTTTGGGAAATTCCTTCAGAATTCTCTGGTGTTGTTTATCACTCCTTCACCTTAAGGCTAGGTAGTATGACAAGTCCTGTAACTGGAAGAAGTAGAAAACTGTGAGTTGGGCCTTGGCAAAACGGTTCCGAGAACCCAAGGTAAGATGTTATTCCTTACCTAGAGGATAACATGACAACAGTACTCAATATTATAGGCCAAAGCGGGACGCATTTGTCATACGACCGACACCTTAAGCGGTCACACACAACCGCATTGATTGTTGCAATATTTTTTTTAAACAGAATTCACGGTGGTTCGTGGCTAAATTCAGTTATTTCCGATTATTGTGTTATGTTTCCTTTAAATGGTTAGTTGGGTGAAAAATTCATGGAACCCATGGGCACTCCTACTCTCAATTTCTCAACTTGTTTTCAATTATATGTTTTGTTGGAGCTTGATCATACGTGGTGGTTCACGAGATGCTCCAACTACTCATACTTTTATCTCGTTAGTTTGTTATTTAGTTGGTACAATTAAAATGCCATGTAACGCTCATGGGCCGTCCAACTCTTTTGCTTTGATAATTCGTTATTTAGTTGGTACGGTAAAAATGCCATGGAACTTTCATGGGCTGTCAAGCTCAATTACTTTTATTCGTTAATTCGTTGGGAAATTTAAACGTCCATGGAAAGCTCATGGGAGGCCAACACACAAAATATTTTCGTTACTTGATTGTAAAGTTAAATTAATCAAATAAATTTTAACTTTTAAACAAACCCCATCTCCTCATCTAGTTATCTCATATTGATCGCATTATTTATGTCAACTCATAAATAGTTACGTAAATTACCCTTTATCTTACAATCATTTACCTTTTTTCCTCGTAGAATTTCTTCTCTAAGAAACTACCATCATCATCAACGTCATTATGGTTCTTATGACCCCCGTCTGGCTGCTAGGATCACGAAAGAACTTGCTGCTGCTATGCCTACTATCATGACTCAGATCCATAGCCTACACTTGTAACATCCCGTTTTTCTAGTTTCGGTTAATAAAATGAAAATATGGATTATTATGAGTCGGGATAGTGTTGGGTAAAATGGATATGGGTTATGGACTTGGGTCATGAAGGAAAGAAAAAAAGACCATGGGCTTAAGCCCATGATCCATAATTATATAAACCTTAATTACCCATTTTTCATTCATTTACACATATTCCATACACCACCAAAACACACACTTAGCTCTCTCTCATCTTGTTCTCTCTCTCTAGCCGAAATCACCAAGGAAAACCGATCCCGATCCAAGGTAATGTTAGTATGATATTGTATGAGCTCAAACCCGTTAAATCTAGTTGCGAAACGACGAGCCTACACCTTTAAACCGTTAAAGTCACGAGATCCGGGTGGAATCGGGTATAAACCGAACCTATGATGAGCTTAGGGGTCACCCTAGCTCAGATCTGGATCAAACGGGACAAAAAAACGGTGAAAATGGTGCAAAAATACGTTTTTTCCGGTGAACACGCGGTGTTTCGGCGACGACGGCGCCGGAAAGGCGGCGGGTGCGAGGAAGGGAATGCCAGAGAATGTTTATGACATTCTCTGACCTAACCCTATTTCTTTAACGGAGAGTTAACGAATTAGAGGCAATTCGTCAGATGATTCGTTACAAGAAGCTTAACGAACTAGCCTTAGTTCGTATCCAGATTCGTTAAGGAAAAGATAACGAGTTAGCCCCAATTTGTTATAGTCATTCGTTAAAGGAGATAACAAATTAGAAGGTTCAATTCGTTACAGAGGGGTCATTCATTATAGGGTTCAATTCGTTATAAGGACCAGTTCGTTATGAACCCAATTCGTTAAGAACCAAGTGATGAACCAGACCTTGTTGAGATAACGAACCAGAATAACGAAACAGCTAACGAACTAGATCATGAAAGATAACGAATTAGTTAACGAATCAGGCTTAATTCGTTAGGGCAAATGAGTTAGCAAATTAGAAAATAATTTAAAATTCTAATGAAAAATGTGACAAGGCAGTTAATGGAAATAAAATTTTTCCAAGCTGACCTGTCACCTTGATCCCAGCCAAGGGCTCTACCCCTTGGACCCTGCTAGGGGCTGCCGCCCCTAGACGCCGCTGCCAGGCTGCCCCCGGACCCCCGTTCGTTGTGGGTTATAATTAAACTAGAAATACGATATTGATAGCGATAGATAATTGATACGTGTAATTGTTATACAGTTAGTCGTGCACAGCTAAAGAAGGGAATAACCATTAATGGTGAACGTAACCGCGTCCAGGTGAGTTTCTAGCCCCACTTCTTTGTTATGTTTTCGGGGCTGTGTGCATACTCGATGTGATAGTTAATACACTTACCTTAAGTGGTAAGTGTATGCCTTATATGAATTATGTATGATGATTGCTTGACGGTGTATGAACGATCATCGGATATTGCATGGACCGTCAGGTGGTAGTTATAAATATGAATGATATATATGATGTATGAATGATGTGTGTATGAAGCATGTATGATGTATGAATGATATATGTGTGGTATGCAAATAGTGCGTGTAAAGGACGTGTTATAGCAGCAGGTATGTTAAGGCAAGTATGTAAAGGACAGGTATGTTGCAGCAGCACAATACATAGGGACCAGACCCTATTAATATCTGTGAGGATAGGGACCAGACCCTAATAATATGTGTGAGGATAGGGACCAGACCCTAATAATATATGTGATGGTAGGGACCAGACCCTAATAATATATGTGAGGATTGGGGACTAGACCCTTATAATATCTGTGAGGTTATAGGTGGAAGACTGTTTATATAGTATTGATAGTTATGCAAGTAAAATAAAGTATGAATAATGTACAAACCTTCGGGCACGTGTGCAAGTATGTGAACAAATTGTGTGTCGTATGATTAGCTAGAATTCACTCAGTGTAGCTGACTTTTAGTATGCACGCAAGTGAGTAGATTGAGGCAGCTTGCATAAAGGGAGACACATGGCATGGACATGAAGAAGCTGGCATCTCAAGGAAATGTTATTTTATTTTAAAGACAATGTTTTATGTTAAATGATTTGGAATGATCATTAAGACATGAAATATGGTTATGTAATAAAATGGTTTGGATGTTTTTAATATTCCGCGAATGGTTTTATTAACTCTGATATTTGGAACTGTGTTTATGAGTAAATCCAACGTCCAATGTAGGGCACCGGAACGGGGCCTTACAAGTTGGTATCAGAGCAAAGTTCGAGTGATTTAAGCATCCTACATGTAGACTCAAACAAAGAATGGGATTAAAGAAAGAAAAGAAAGAAGATGCCAGTACGAGAATGCCATGTGTCACTCAAGCAAGCTAAGTAAGGGTATAGTATGTGATTAAGTTCACATGTAAAGTAGAATAATGAATGAATGTTTGCATGATTGCTAAATAAAGGATGTATGAAAACTAGCTTAATTTCTAGGGATAGAAGCATATGATGATGTGAACTGTTTGATTGTTTAACTATTAGAGATAGAACTACCACAAATAGACTCATAAGAGGAAGTGTATAGGACATGGAAGGTAACGTGAGCAGCTAATCACATCTGGCCACTGTTATTACCTGTTAGTCTTACTATCATTGTACTAAATGATTCCTTAAGTGATGACGTTTGTGTTTCCTTATATAATACGAATGGCTGGAGCTAAGAAAGCTGCTGGAAGAGGAGGACGTACAGGACGTCGTGGTAGACCACGCGTTGTCCAAGAACTGTCAGTTGAGGCAGCCACTCACAATGAAGGCGAAGGAAGTGCAGCTGGTCGAAATCCGAGTAACAACGAGGGAGTTCAACTAGATCCCGCAATTCAAACTGCCATTGCTAAAGTGGTGGTAGCTGCTGTGAAAAACATGAATCCCGAAAAGTCTGCTGCGGGCCGTGAAAGAACCGCTGAAAGGGCGGAAGGAGATGGTAAGAAAGATGATGAAGGGGAGAGGGAAGAATCAAGCGTGGTTAAATCGGTGAAGGTTGATGATAGGAAAAGGGGCCGAGGTGGATGCAACTATAAGTCCTTCAAGGGATGTGATCCGCCGAAGCTAACTGGCTTGGGAGACGCAATCGCTACTCTTCAATGGATAACCGCCATGGATAAAATTATCCGAATTAGCGAATGTCATCCCGATCAAGCTGTAGGGTATGCTACCCAATCGTTCGGTGAGGAGGCAATGTACTGGTGGGAGTTGGTGGAACAGAGGAAGATTCGGGAGGAGATCAAAGTTATGAGGTGGGATGATCTGAAGGAATTAGTGATGAAGAGGTTTTGTGCTGATGCAGAGGTAGAAAGGGTTGAAATGAAGTTCTTGAGTCTGAAGGCGGGTAAGATGACACACCGCGAATACACCACTAAATTCAATCGAATGTCAAGGTTGGTGTCGGACTTGGTGAACACTGAGGCTAAGCGGATCAAGTGTTACCTTAGGGGACTTGAAGAAGCTGGCATCTCAAGGAAATGTTATATTATTTTAAAGATAATGTTTTATGTTAAATGATTTGGAATGATCGTTAAGACAAAAAATATGGTTATGTAATAAAATGGTTTGGATGTTTTTAATACTCCGTGAATGTTTTTATTAACTCTGATATTAGGAACTGTATTTATGAGTAAATCCAACGTCCAATGTAGAGCACCGGGAACGGGGCCTTACAACAGTCGAATGGTTCTGCTACATCTGCTGCTCCAAACAACAATGACTTCAAGAACTTCTTGAGTACCAAACCTACCCAGTTTCATGGTGAGGATAATGCTACTAAACTCCTTCAATGTTTTGAGAAAATGGAGAATGTATTCATCCATTGCGAATGTCCGGACGCCAAACGGACGAAGTTCACCTCGAGCGTTTTCGAAGATCTAGCTATCACTTGTTGTAGGACGAACTCAAGGAGGCCATGAAGAAAGAATTTTGCCATGAACATGGACTGCAAAGGCTTGAAGCTAATTTTTAGGAACTCAAGCAAATTGGTGAGGATACCTCTACTATTCCAACCATTTTCGTAAACTTAGCCGCATTGTACCTCATCTTGTAATCCCCGAGACTCGTGGAATTCAAAAATACATTCTTGGTTTACCAAAGATTTTCTGTGATGCGGTGGTGAGTCATGAACCTTTAATCATTGGTGAGGCTATGGACCTAGCTGCTTCTCTCACCGACGATCATGTTAAGGATGGAACCTTGTCCCAATAGGATTCCAAACCTACTCCCGAAAAGACCAAAACAGACTCATCCACTAATGCTAAAGCTGAACCCACTCAGACCTGCTTTAAACGACAACAATCACCGCTTCAACAAAAACAATAACAACAATTACAAGCATAAAGCCAATCACCAAAACTATGTCATTAACCAACCTAATCACCAACCTCCACCTAAACAAAACACTCCCAATAAAAGATCCTATACCGGACCTCACCCGCTATGTGCTAAATGTAAGCGTCACTACCTTGCTCACTCCCCATGCCGACTATGCACCCGATGCAATCGTTTCGGTCACCTTTCTAACGTTTTCCGTGCCCCGCCTAGTGCGCAAGATGTTCAACAACGGTCTACACCTCATGCTCTTAGACCTACTACTACCCCACCTACACATGCTTGCTACCATTGTGGAGACCCTAACCATCTTCGCAACGTGTGTCCATTGCTTGCCCATGCCCATCAAGCCCTGCACCATACTATGCCACCCTTGCACCCCAAGCCCAAGTATACCATGCACATTACTATACTTCCCAAGCCTATCTAGTGCAAACATATCAACCCCAAGTTCATGTAGTTTATGCATCCCAAACCGATACTCCCCAAGTGCCTCAACTCATGGCTCATTCGTCTGCATCAACTCAAGCCCTTGCTATCCAACCCCTCCATTGAATAAAGTTGCTCAAACCCCTCAAGGTTCTAATGGCTGTGCTTTTATGATAAATTTGAATCAATCTCGAAGCTCTAGCGACGTGGTGAATGGTACGTTTCTCATTTATAATCATTTTTTCGGTGTTATTTGATACGGGTGCCGATAAGAGTTTTATTTCTTTGTATTTTGCGTATATTATTGATAAGTAGCCAATGTAAATTCTATTATTATTGATTTGGTCATTCGGAATTGTGTAATAACTCTTAATAAAGTCAAGTTTCGTATCAATCTTATCTCTATGCAAATAGGTAGTTTCGACGTTATTGTTGGAATGGATTTGCTCACTTTAAATCTTGCTGAAGTCGTATGCTTCGAGAAGTTTCTTCGTATATCTCTCAAAAATGGTCGCATCCTTAATGTTTTCGGTGATACGCCCATATCTAAGATTAACTTCATTTCGTGTTTTCAAGATCAACGTTATTTGCGTAAGAAGTATGTTGCGTTCGTAGCTCTAGTGGTAGAGAAAGGGCATAAAGAACAGAAGATCATGATATCCTGATTGTGCGTGATTTTTCCGACGTTTTTCCTGATGACGTCTCCGGACCTATTCCTATTCGCCAAGTCGAATTCAGTATTGATCTTATAATAGGAGCTAACCCCGTTTCTAAAGAAACCAACCGGTCTTGCACATCCGAAATGCAAGAGAACTCGAGCCAACTACAAGAACTCTTGGACAATTTTTACTTGGCCCGAGTTCTTCTTCACGGGGCGCACCTATTTTGTTATTCAAGAAGAAAGATGGTTCGTTTCGCATGTGCATTGATTACCGCGAATTCAACAAACTCACCTTTAAGAACCGTTATCCGCTTCCTCGCATCGATGATCTTTTCGATCAACTTTAAATAGCTGCATGCTTCTCAAAGATCGATCTCCATTCGGGCTATCATCAACTTCGCATTAATGAAGATGAAATCCCCAAGACTTCTTTTCGTACTCGGAATGGGCATTACGAATTTTGTTTTATGCCTTTTGGGCTAACTAATGCACCCGCGGTTTTCATGTATTATGAACCGTGTGTGTAAACCCTACTTGGACAAGTTGATAATTGTTTTCATCGATGATATATTGATCTATTCTAAATCCTAGAACGATCATAAAGAGCACCTTCATGCCATTCTTGACCTCCTTTAGAAGGAACAGTTGTACGCCAAGTTTTCTAAGTGCGATTTTTGGCTTAAATATTTTCAGTTCTTGGGCCGTATTGTCAACGAAAAAGGTATCCATTTCGATCCCTCCAAGATTGAAGCCATCAAAAACTGGAAACCACCGACTTCTCAACGAAGTCCGATCCTTTCTTGTTTCGGCGGAATATTGTCGTCGTTTCATTCGGAACTTTTCAAAGATTGTATTGCCCCTCACCGCTTTAACACACAAGGGTAAGCCCTATTTATGGGGGTCAAAGAAAGAATAAGCCTTTTAAACCCTTAAGGACATGCTTTGCAGTTCTCCTATTCTTGATCTTCTCGAAGGTAATGAATACTTCATCATTTTCTTTGATGCTTCTAACCAAGGTCTCGGCTGTGTCCCCATGCAACGAGGCAAGGTTATATCCTACGCTTCGAGACCACTCAAGGTACATGAGAAAAATTATACGGCGCATGATCTCGAGCTTGGTGCTATCGTATTTTCCTTGTAAATATGGAGACACTATCTTTATAGCACGAAATGTGTGGTGTTTACCGATCATAAGAGTCTCCAACACATCTTTGATCAAAAGGAACTCAACATGAGACAACATCGATGGGCCGAGTTGCTTAGCGATTACAAATGCGAGGTTCGTTATCATCCTGGAAAAGCGAATGTCGTGGCCGACGCTCTCAGTCGTTAGAAACAAGTCAAATTCGTTCTTCTTACTTGCGTTCTCATCCAAAATGATCATGAAAAACATATTTTCGACGCCCAACACGAATCCGTCACCGAAGGCAATATGTATGACGAGATGTCATGTGGTGCCGAAACTCAATTGGAAACCATACCCAATGGCTTTATTTCCTTAACCATTTATGGATTCCCGATTGTGACAATCTTCGTACATTTATTACGAACGAAGCTCATAAGTCACGATATTCTATTCATCCTGGTGTGGATAAGATGTACATTGATCTTCGTTCCATATATTGGTGGCCCGGAATGAAGAAGTACATTTCTCTCTAAGTTTCGAAATGTCTCACGTGCTCCAAAGTAAAAGCCGAACATCATCGACCCTTTGGTTTACTCGAGAAACCTCCTGTTCCCAAGTGGAAGTGGGTAGGTATTGCTATGGACCTTATTACCAAGCTCCCTCTGAATCGTAAGGAACATGATAGTATTTGGGTGATCATCGATCGTTTGACTAAATTCGCTCATCTCATACAAATAAAAGAAATGTATTATGTTGATCTGTTAGCACGAATTTATGTGGAGAAGATTGTTTGTCATCATGGAACTCCGTTAACCATTAATTTCTATAGGGATGGTCGTTTTACTTCCCGCTTTTGGAAATCTCTTCAATCGGCTTTGGGAAATCGTTTGGAACTTAATATTACCTATCATCTGCAATTCGATGGTCAATCCGAGCGTACGATTCAAACTCTGGAAGACATGCTCCGCTCTTGTATCATAGACTTTGGGGGCAATTGGGATACTCATTTACCGCTTTTCAAGTTCTCGTATAACAATAGTTTTCATTAAAGCATTGGTATGACACCTTTTCAAGCCCTCTATGGTCGTAAATGTCATTCTCCAGTTTGTTGGAACAAAGTTAGAGAATCTCAAATCACCGGTCCGGAATTGGTGCAAGAATCGTTCGATTGTATTGCACAAATTCATCAAAATATTCTCACCGCTCGTAGCCGCCAAAATAGTTATGCGAGTAAGAGAAGGAAACCTCTTGAATTCAATATTGGTGATTGAGTTCTGCTCAAAGCATCCCCATGGAAGGGAGTCGTTATATTGGAAAGAAAGGAAAGCTAGCTCCGCGATTTGTTGGTCCTTTTGAAATTCTCGATAGAGTTGCTCGTGTTGCTTGTAGACTCAAACTCCCTCTTGAACTCTCCAATGTTCACCCGGTGTTTCATGTATCAAACCTCAAGAAATGTATTGCCTAGGGTAATCATCTCATACCCCTTGATGAAGTTCTTAGTGATGAGACCTTGCATTTTGTTGAAAAGCCCGTTGAAATCATGGACCACAAGGACAAAGTAACCAAACGAAGCCACATACCCTTGGTTAAAGTCAGTTGGGATTCTAAACAAGTTGCATAGTTTACTTGGGAGCGTGAAGACCAGATGAAACTAAAGTATCCTCGTCTCTTTGCTACAGCTAATTCTCCAATTTCGGGATGAAATTCTCAAAAGTAGGGGATACTGTAACAATCCGAAGTTTTGTTTATTGTTTTGATAGCCGTTACCCGACCCGTTTCTTTGTTCTGGTAATTTAATCAATAAAATATCACATTTATCGAGTTAATATTATTATTATTGTTGTTGTTGTTTTTTATCATATTTATTTAATTATCCAATATAACTTTGAATTATAAATAAAATCCAACCTAAACTTAGTATTAACCCCTATTGTATCCACACTTGAAGTGCAGGGAGAAGTATGCAAATTATTCTAAAGATTTTATTATATTCCTTAACCCAAACCCGTATCCATTTCCATTACCCGTATTTTAATCCATTTCGTGACCCGTTTGATTTCATGGCCCTTAATATTCGTAGTATAATCACAATTGATTCACTAGATCGTTTACGTTGCCTAAAACGAACGACACCGACGGATTAATTAAGGAATAAGATCAAAAATTGATCTCGTTATTCGAAATATGTCACAGTCATTACGAATTTAGTATTATACCATCAAGGATTAATAATAACTCAATTAAACCCGTATCCACCTTCCTACAAGCCTCGCGAACCAAACCTTTGAAGCAATTGATTTATAGCTGTCTGTGTTAGCGTGTTTAGTTCAAGTTTGAGACGTCTGTTATTCAATCTAATTGACCATGAATTCATCCCTGGTTTAGGTAAATGTTATATGTCTCTGATTCATTTTAATTCCACAAACAATAACCCCATGACAATTCGGCCAAACATCAAACGATTTGGTCGATTGTAATTGTTAGGGTTCATATGAATTAAGGGTGATCGGGGTTGTGTATTCAAATTGTTGTTTATAACTAACAACTGGGTTAGATACCAGCCCAGTTGGTTGGTGCACGCATGGTTAAGTTCTTGTGAACGGCTGGAGGCGCGGGTTCGAGTCTCCAGTCCGTTTTTTCTAGGATTTTATTATTTTATTAATGTTTATTAATAAAACTAGTTATAACTAATATAAAAAGGATAATTAAATATATTTTTGAGAATTCGGCACATTTAGATAGTCGTTTTCCTTTTCTTTATGTTAAAACTACACACACACACATATATATATATATATATATAATATGTTTATAAAATACAGGTTTAAAAAAATTATAATAAATGTATTAGATGTGTTTTTAATTTAAAATAAATATTAAAACAAACGTTAATATATAAATTATCAAATTATGATTACTGGTTTAAATATTTTATTTATAAATATATTTTATGTATATTTTTAGAATACAGTATTTGCATTATGTAATCTTAACTCTTGGAAAATAAAAGATAATTTTTACAAATAATAATAAATTTATAATAAGTGTTTTCACATACACACCCGATCATCACCAAAACCCGAATCCCTATCAAGTATAGAATCCATCTTTAATTCAAATTTATTTCCGCGATCACTCCTATCTAGGGTTTTTAGTTGATAAAACTCGAAGAGCGTGGCATCTTATTTTCTTATCATTTACTCTATATGCTTATTTGATAAGGTGATTAACTTATTCCCTTTTTTACTTATTTTCAATTATTTTGGGGACGTATGTGTATTGTATCATATTTACATATTTTATAGTATTCACATTAGCAAACTGTTAATCTTGTTTGCATATCAATTAAATGCCTAATTTTCTACATGTCTAGTTGTTTATTTGATTGCATTCAGAGAGCTCCATCATAATCACATTAATAGTATGATCATACGGTATTCGTAGTAACCAAAGCCCGTTTCGCAAGGCAATGGTTTTACCGACACACTTAGTTTCTCAGTGGCTTTGTTTATCTCACAAAGGACAGTTTTGAATTTTTGTATTAAGTTATATTTAAATTTACTGATGTTTTACTCACTCAACCATGTGTTGACAAATCTACTTTATTTTATACGCATATGAAGGTTTTTGTTTGATTTGATTGCCGAGATGAAGACTTGGTGATGAATTTAAGTTGAGAGAAATTATCATGACTTGATTTTATTTTAACGATGATGTACTTTGGTTGTTTGGAATATTTGGATTACTTAATTTAATAATTACATATTGTCATCTTTAACATTGCATGATAGTACCTTTTGAGATGTGAGCAATTAGTTCGCGCCCCGAAATTTTCTCTTTAGGTTGGGGTATGACATTCGAGAAGGCGCAAATGGGAATAGTGCCCTACCATTGGGCATTAGTGTATGCTTGTAGTTGAAAGTTGGAGTTTTCATGGAAAGTGAGAAGACAATGATCTGCGATTCCATTTAAATGCCTTAAAATGCATTTGACAACTACGTACCAGTAATTTTCTAACTTTCTAAAGGAGCGTGCAAGTATTAACATACATTGTTTACCGCAAATGTGATGTTAGGTTTGGGCATGGTTGCATAGTGAAGAGCCACAACAAATGACTATATTTTGTGGGATCCGGCAAAATATCAAACCGAACGAAAAGGTAAATTTTTTAACCTTTGGTTGTATCTGTTGCTTGACCGAAATCACATATATTTCAACGGTTTTTCTTTTTGCCAAAGGATTCATGCATATTGTATGCAGAAAATAAGTTTCACTTTTGTTTCCATATGGGTATTCAATTCATATTTGTTTATTCCATTAGCTTATTTTTTTTGATGATGTGGTTGTAGTGATCAACATCCATATCTGATATAGTAAGCTATTTCTTTTTATTTTTATTTGGGTATTTATATTTTTTTCCATGTTTTGTTGTTTCAGGTACCAATCAATACACCAACCATTGATCAAATTCAAATTGGTAATAAGAAAAAGAAAACTTTACAACAACACAAGACATCAAAAAGTAAAGACAAGAAGAAATGTTATCAACAATTGCTAAACTGAGATTAGAAGTTTAATTTATAAATTAATTAGAAGTTTAATTTATTAGCATATATAAATTAAAAACTTGTGTATGGATTTTGGTATAGTATTGCTAATATATCATTTACTTAATTATCTTTTTTTTTTTCCAAGCTTGTCATTAATTATTGATTTATTTGACACAAAATTGAGAATAATGGTTAATTACATGAACCACAATATATTCATGTGGTTGTTGGTACCTATTAGCCACTTGTGACACCCCGTATTTTCACGTTACACCGTTAACCCAAACTATGTTATCTTATACATTATGCACAATATTTACATGAGTCGGTAACGAGTCAAACACACGAGTTTGTTAGTACACGCTAGTGATTAATGTCGAACTGATTATGATTAAAAAATTCAGATATGATTGTTAATTAGGTGCTATATGGTTATGTTCTACGTGACTTGTTATTATATTTGTTTATTAGTTGTTAAAAAAAGAAAAAAAATATGTTTACACTTGTCACGCTACGCGACGGGGACGGTGGTCAACCGTCGCGATACATGACCCACACCCAGATCGTATATTCTTTTTTAAAAACCATTTTGAAACTCTAATCTCCTTATAACCTTTTCCAACTGTTTTTCGACAAAAACGTTAAGCTTTTTGGCTATTTTGGGAGCTGGTGGGTGATTAGGAAGATTAGGGTTCATTGATATCAATGTTTGATTGTTAATTGTAAGTATTCATCGTCTAACTATCGTTTCTTTGATTATCTCTTGATTCTTGAAGTTAAGCCTTCTTGATATGAATGTTTTCGTTTATTAATGGATTAGAACATTAGGGTTGTTGCGCACGTGATTATTGATCAAGTTTTGTTGAAATAAGAATTGTAACATACTTGTACTCGCTTATGGTTTTGCATGTAACTCAAGATAAATGATTAATATTTTTGCTTCTTGATTTCGTGATATCCTTCTTTGAGTCTAGGTTCCACACTACTATAGTTTTTGGACGAGTGGATCATCGTTTATTAAAGGATTAGAACATTAGGGTTGTCGTGCACGTGATTATTTATCGAGTTTTGTTGAAATCAGAATTGTAACATACTTGTACTTGCTTATGGTTTTGCATGTAACTCGATGTTAAATGATTATGTTTAACTGCTTCTTGATTTCATGATGTTCTTCTTTAAGTCTAGGTTCCAGAAAGCTATAGTTTTTGGACGAGTGGATCATAGTTTTTCGGATTTTACAAAACAACATGTCAAATCTGGTCCTGGAATATGTTTTCTGACCTGATTTCCCGATATCGTAACTTGAAATTGATAAATCCAAATTGGTTGGTTCCATTTTTGTAAACTTAGTATTATGAGTCTAGAATAAAACCGAACTGGCCATGCATAACATGGATAAATGAGGTTAAAGAAACATGAAACTACCTTTTTTTGTGCAATCTGCTGAAGAGTTTGTACTTATCTATAGTGATTGAATTATTGTGAGTTTTGTATACATGATAAAAAGATTAAAATAAATTGTTTGAGAAACCAAATTCATATATACTAGTGTGGTAAATTTGTAGAATTTATTTCAAGGTTTTGCTTAATGAATACATGCTAGAATTTGTCTCGTGAATTAAATGATCATAAGTTAGATTTCTATGATGAATGTTTGGTTGATTGCCATGGTATTGATATGTGGATACATGTTAGGACATTTTGATACAGTTGACAATACTTATTATCACCAACGAGTCGTTGGGTAAAGTTTGTGTTTGTGTGTGAGTCCATACGAGGGTCTTAGAGTCATGTGTTGTTGAACACTCTCATAACTTAAACCGCTGTACTAGGTAACAGTTAACGAGTCAAGTGCATTCATTTGGTTTGAGATAATCTATTACACGCGTCACTAGTTCAGATCATGCTTGTCACACCCCAACCTACGGCGAAACGTGCCGGGGCACGATAATATTGTATCATAGCTCAGAAGACACTAAGTAAAATACATGTGTCAATATCTAAATTATTCATTCATATAAAAAGTTTCAAAAGCACAAACATTGTCTCAAAAGAAATACCGTTACAAATAATTATTTAAACATAAATAACTTAAAATAAATGTGTTCTTCATTCATCATAGAAACCTAAGGTATCACCTAAAGTTCAATACTTGATTCATTCAATAGAGCTACCCGCGTCATGCGTGAAAATATATATATTTGTCAACATAAATTTGAGCAAGTAAATCACAATTTTGTGTATATATAATATTTTAAAAGACAATTCCATGAGATAATTGTAAATCACTACAACTAGTATAACAATAAGTAAAAGTTGTCTTTTAACCCGAATCATATTGATAACGAGTTATTTCAACGGCGTATGATCATACTATTGAGGATGAGAATGAGGATGAGGATGAGGATGAGGATGGGGATGAGATACCAACCAGCACAACAAAAGCAAACACATAGTCACACTCACACATATCAATTCACGTATATATTAGAATCGTAGTGAAAATCTATAATAAGTTTGATTATGAACGCATAACGCCCCCAAAAATGTAAAACGGTAAAAAGGGGGAAATGTGAATTTACTTACCTTATAAAGTAGGATAAGCGGATATGTGACAACAATAAAATTAAATAGAATATGAATGAGCTCCTCGAAATATGTCGACAAGGGTTCCTAGTTGTTTACATAGGATAAAAATTAATAAAACGACTTATAACGAATTTTTGGGACTTAAATGGGTTTTAAGTAAAGGTTTGTTATTAGTTTAATTATCTATCTTATTATGGTTAGTATTATTTTTATTATAAATTTTAGGTTTGATAAAACATTTATCTTTGATGAATAACCACTATTTTGTAATATGAATAGATATACTAACGGGGAAAGTTAAAAAGAAAGTTTTTCTTCGACCATTAATAAATCATTTATTCGATTTATTAAATGAACGGCAAAAATATTGATATGATCATCATTATACGTATAACTATATCTATATATGTATACCCTTATATATATATATATATATATATATATATATATATATATATATATATATGATTAATTAAGAAGTAAAGGTTCAAGACAAGAAAACAATAACCCGAGGTTCGGTTTATTAAAAAAATGTTTATTTGATGTTTTATATATATAATAAAGTCATGAATTTGATAAAAATAACATAAAATAAATAAAATACAAAAACCAGGTCCAGGGGGCTCGAACCCATGCCTAGACCGATACCAGGGGACTAACCACACACGCACTAGCCATCAGGCTGGTGTGTTATATTGTGAATATGACAGATTGGAAAAGATATATCTTGTATGTTCAGAACCCATAAACCCTAGATCTTTAAATCGATTCAAACGTTTAAGGTTTGTTATAATTGATTTAGGGTTAATGTTCCTGGGTTAAAACCGACCTCGAAGCATGTTTTAATTAACTGATTAGATGATGGATGGGTTTTCGATCAGCAAAACAATAGTGGCGGCCAAAAATCGGACTTGAACAGGCTATTTTAGTTTCGTTTGATGTAACTAGGTTAGGGTCGTGGTAGTGCGGAGGTGGTGTGGTGTGATTCAATTGAATTATGGTTGCATTTATAAAGTGTTGTAGGAACGGCTTATGCTCGGTTTGTTATAATCGTGATTATGAATCAATTAGTTGTCTTAGTTAACCAATTACCATTTATAGATTATCGGTAGACATGTGTTTTAGGTTATCAATGATTTGATTCAATCAATTTGCTCGAAAATTGAGGAACAAGCATTGGGGGGGAGTCTTATGGTCGTCGATGGTGGTATAGAGAGAGTGGAGGGAAAGAATATTTTGGATTAAATTTGCTAATTGGTCCTTGATCTATGGTTGTGGGTTCAAAAGTGAATTAAAGTTAGTTAGGGGTTGATTTTGTTCATGTCTCATAGTTATAATCAACTATATAAAAAGAAATAAATAAAAATATCAAACAAATATGGAACTTTATTGATAAAGTTCCCGAACCCGAACCCAGGTCGGGTAATGATTACAAATACCAAAGAAACGAAAACCCGAAATGTTACAACATTCCCTACTTTTGGAAATTCCGTCCCGAAATTAGAGATTAAGCCGCAACGAAGAGGTTCGGGTACTTGGTCATCATTTGGTCTTCATGCTCCCAAGTGAACTCGGGACCACATTTAGATTCCCAACAAACTTTAACAAGTAGATACGGCCACGTTTGGTTTCTTTGTCCATATGATCCACGATTTCAACAGGCTTCTCGATAACGCGCATAGATTCATCAAGTCGGACTTCGTCGAGGGGTATGTGGAGGTTCCCATCGGCTATACACTTCTTGTGATTGGAAATGTGAAAAGTTGGATGAACATTGGGGAGCTCTTTGAGGAGATCGAGACGACAAGCAACTCTACCAACCCTTTCAATGATCTCAAACGGGCCAAAAAAATGAGGAGATAGCTTATTCCTTTTACCAAAACGAACTACCCCTTTCCAAGGAGATACTTGAAGGAGAACTTGATCACCAACATTGAACTCGAGAGGTTTACGGCGCTTATCAGCGTAGCTCTTTTGATTGCTACAAGCGGCGAGAAGATTTTGACGAATAAGAGCGATCCGATCGGAAGTTTCTTGAACATGCTCGGGACCGGTGATTTGAGATTCACCAACCTAGTTCCAACAATAGGGGAACGACATTTTCGGCCATAGAGAGCTTCAAAAGGTGCCATGCCAATCTAGTATGAAAGAGCGGAGCATAAGTGAGTATCCCAATTTCCACCAAAATCTAGTATGAAAGAGCGGAGCATAACTTCGAGAGTTGATTGTTCGCTTGGATTGACTATCGGTTTGCAGGTGATAAGCAGTTCTTAGATCAATACGGGTACCCAAGGAGGCTTGCAACGATCTCCAAAAATGAGAGGTAAACCGACCATCACGATCTGAAATAATGGTCAAGGGCATTCCATGGCGGAAAAAGATGTTCTTGACATAGAGTGAGGGTAATTCGCTAACAGAGGACTTTTCTCGGAACGGTATGAAGTGAGCCGACTTGGTAAAACGATCAACAATCACCCAAATACTATCATTACGGCTTTGAGTAGTGGGGAGTTTGGTAACGAAATCCATGGCTATGTCTTCCCATTTCCAAATGGGGATCGAAGGTTACTTGAGCAAACCAAACGGCTTTTGATGCTCGGATTTAACCTTGCAGCAAGTGTGTTGGGCTAGCATTTTTTTGGTTTGTACTTTAGTTTGGGATTTTTTATATATTGTTTAGGCTTGTACGTAAACCGAGATCTCTTGGATCTCGGTGGGCTTTTGGCTTATGTTGGGCTAGGGTGCAGTGCCTATATATACATTGTATTTAAGTTATTGAGGGTTGGCCGTTCATAACATTTGGTGAATGAGATATTGTGTAATATTGTGCTTAAGCACCAGACGTAATAATACGTGTGTTTTGAAGCATCTTTCTCGTGTTCATTACGTGTTTAATCATTTATCATTGAATCATCTCTTGTTAATTTCCGCTTAACAACGAGATTGTTTGGTATCACATTGAAAGATTCGTTCCAAGAACTTACAATCGGTATACATTGTATTTATGCCCAATATATACATTGTAATATGTATACATTGATTAAATACATTGTATTTAATCATTTATCAATAAATACAATGTAATATATACAATGTATTTTATTTATTAAGGTTTGGCCGTTCATAACCTTTGGTGAATGAAATATTGTGTAATATTGTGCTTAAGCACCAGACGTAATAATACGTGTGCTTTGAAGCATCTTTCTTGTGTTCTTTACGTGTTTAATCATTTATCATTGAATCATCTCTTATTAATTTCCGCTTAACAATGAGATTGTTGGGTATCACATTGAAAGATCCGTTCTAAGGACTTACAATTGGTATCAGAGCCTATTGACCTATTTAAGGCTCGATTGTGATATCATAGATTCAAGGATTGTGGTTTGTTGATCATATTGGTGGACGCGGTGTTTGTGTTCCCGATGAATTATTCATCGAAGAAGGAAAGAGATAATTTTGGTCAAAAATTGAGTTATCTTTGGTGAAAATTCAAATCCCATTAACTTCAGGATTTAGTTTGATACCAAACTTAACTGGTCAAAGATATATTGCGTGTGTTATCTGCCTTGTTTGATTGTTCTCGAACATTCTTGAATGTTTTTGGGATCATTTAAGAGGTTTCGCCCAAAAACTATGTGTTCTCGGTGGATTTCATCTGTTCTCGGTCAACTTTCAGGGTTCTCGGTCAGCTTTAAGTGTTCTCGGTTAGCTTTAAGTGTTCTCGGTCAAATTTAAGTGTTCTTCATTGACTTTGGTTGTTCTCTGTCAACTAAGAGTGTTTTTGGTCTACTTTCTTGGTTCTTAGTGAACGCTAAGTTCTCGGATATGATTATACGTCTTGGCCTATCCTTATTGGGCCTTAAGAAACTGATAAATTAATTAGACTTTTTTCCTGGACCAGCCCATTAACCTTTATCCAAAATGGACCATATAACAAATGGTTCAACTAATGCTACACTGCATCAAGAACTGGACTCTATAATGGAAACTGCTACTCGTATACCCCATTTGCTTTCTCATGAGGGGTTTGGCGAGTGGAAATTCAGGTTTGAAAAGTACGTGAAAATGAAAGATGCCAGGATTTGGAGAAGCATTGTTATAGGTCCTCAAGTTATCATGTACCAACGTGAAAACTCTTAAGAAGTTATTGTGAAACCTGTTGAACTGTATGACGATGCTGATTTTGAAAAGGTTGAAGAGGACGACATGGAGATTTCTACTTTATCCATTGCACTTACACCCGTGATTGCCTTGGGATTTAGAGAAATACAGTTCGCTAAGGCACTATGGGAAGCCCTGATTGAAGTATATGAGGGTAATGAGCACATGAGTAGAAGTCGTCAAGATCTCTTGCAACATAAGTTCAACATGTTCAATCACATTCTGGGAGAATCGTTGAAAACTCAGCTGCAGAGATTCATATCTCTTGTGACTGAGATGAGATCGGCTAATATCAATCTGACTGCTGCTGAAACAAACAATAACTAGTAAATTCCCTGCCTCAAAGCTGGGATATGAATGTTGCGGTGATTAAGAAGACGCAAAATCTCAACAAGCTAACTCTGTCAGAAGTTATGACAATCATCAAGGATTGTGAGATGGATGACAAGCAGCGTGCCATAAACCATGCGAACTCTTACAATACAGTTGGTTACAGTGCTGCTTCTAACAATGCACTTATCTCACAAGATAGCTTCGCAATGTTTAAGGCTTCTCAAGGGCAGTATACTCAACAGCATTAAACTTAGAATAATTTCTCAATGTTCATGTCTGCTCAGGTTCAATTCTCACTGGCACCACCATAACCAACTCCCGTGTTCTTTCCTTAGTCTGCTCAACCAACTACTTCAGTTGCTAAGCCCCAGCCTTCGGCTTCATATTCTAGTCAGTCACCCAGTCAGATTCCCTCCATTTCAAAGGAAAATCAGGAAAACATCGCTTTAATGGCAGGGTTCATGAATTGCTACAACGCTTTTCTTACTGGAGATCTGGTTCAACCAGTAGTAGCTGCGGAGCTGGATTAAATTTATCCTTATGATGTAGAGGAAATGAACATCTCTTGGAAAATAGTTATGGCAGTGTTTCGTGCAAAGAAATTTACTAAGAGAACAGGCAGAATCAACTGTAATGTGCCAGCAAATTAGAAGGTGGGATTTAACAAGGATACTCTTAGGTGCTAGAACTGTCACGAGACAGGTCACTTTGCTCGTAAATGCACTAACCCAACGAAGGAAGTAAACAGAGAAAGGGCGCTGGTTCCAGTGGGAATTTCTAGAGGAGAAAATGGGGCAGGTATGACTGAAGGTGAGCGAGGTATGGTAGCTTAACAATTCTCCTGGAACGATTAGATGGCAGCCTTCAACATAAATAATCAGACTGCAAACTTTGCTCGTGTTGAAATTGCTAAAGAAGAAAATGTTTCTAAGGAACAAATTAAGGAGCTACAATTTGCTTTCATGGCTTTCACTCCCTCCAACTCATCCGAGGTAAGTTCCCAATTATGTTCTCAAGCTTGTGTTAATAAGGTAGATCTTTACAAATCACATAATAGTAACATGCTTAGAGAAATTGAAGGAATAAGATCTGAAAATTTTCTTTTAAGAAGAATGAAAAAGCTTTCAGAGATAATATTGAGGCACAGAAAAAGGATTTTTCTAAACTTCAATCCGATTTTAGCATAAAATGTTGTCACCACCTTGATGCAAAACAAAAAATTGCTGAGCTAACTGCTGAACTAGAAGCTTCTAAGTTAGAGATTATAAATTTAACTGATAAATTTGAAAGAGCTGAACTAGATTTTCAAAAATTCAAAGGCTCTAGTACTGTTGTTAGCTCCATGACTGACAATCAATAATGCTGGAAAGAAAACGCTGGTAAGTGGATAGGGTACAGTGTTGTACGCCCTCCATACAACCAGAATTACACTAGTCTTCCTCTTGCCAAATAGCAGGAGAAAGGGTAAAAACCATGAAATATGGTAAAAACAATGAGAATGACAAAAATGCTCCTAGTTCAGTAAAATCTACCGAGTCAACCTCAGGGATGAATGATACTAATGCGTTTACTTCACGTGCAGATGAAGTAATTATCGAAGATTGGATTGATGAGGATGATGATTTGCATGTTTTGAATAATAAAGACTAATTCTCATATTTATGTAAATTTACCTGTTTTGAATTTTGTGACTTCAAATTTTTGTATGGGCTCTGTTTTTTAGAGCAAAGACAATTGTGTGGTTGATTTCTATAAAACTTTGAAATCTGGTGATGTGTCTTTGAATAAATTTGATAAAAATATAGATTCTCATAAATATATATCACCGAAGTTTGATAAAGAAGGAAGTTCAAGTGATCAAAATTGTGATAAACCAAGAAATAAGTCAGGTGGTAAACGCCATGGTAAAACAAACTAGCTCACAAAACAGGTCCAGACAAGAAGTTGACCGCAATGAATTTCACATAAAACGTCAACATGTTTTAATTGTGGCACACCCAGTCATATTGCTAGAAATTGTCCATACCGTCCATATGTCCCATATTATGGATACTCTCATAGGTATATGCCTCGAAATACCTGTCAAAGAGAATCAAGGTATTATAAGGCAAATCCCTCAGACGGTGACTGGAAGAGAAACAAAGTTGGTAGGTTTAGTCCTCATCAGACAAAGCCTAACACGTTTCAGAAAAGTGATATAAACTATGCTTCAGTCTCAAGAACCGACTTGGTTTGTGGACTAAAACAAGTTAGGAAGATAAAGTCATCTGTTTCTCCCACTCGCAAACTGGAGACTAAGCCATCCATTCATACAAACAATAGTAAATCTTTTAAAACTAGATATGAATGGTTGCCTAAATCTCCGATGTTCAAGCTATCAAATTCTATATTAGATAATCAGGAAGACATGTCATGGCAATCCGTGACAAGTTTGGATAAATCAGGTTCACCTAGTGTTACTATGGAATGGGTACCAAAAAAACTAACTAATCTCGCACATCGTTCAGGAATAGTTATGGAGAAATATCATCAGACTTTGGTATGTTGAAGTGGCTGTTCCAGGCACATGACAGGAGACATTTCCCAACTACACGACATTCGAATCTTTAACGCTAGGTATGTTTCCTTTGCGGGAGGAGAGAAAGGGAAGATTACACAGAAGGGTACTGTAAGTAATGGTGTTTTACGCTTTGTTCTTAAGTTTTTTTAAAGGAGGTAAAGGAAAGGAAAACTAAGGATAGTTAAAAAATGGGTGTTCTTGAGTTTTTTTTAGGATGGAAAGGAAAGGAGTAGGAGGAGTTAGGAGAGATTAAATTAATGTATTTTCCCAATAAGTTATCCTCCCAAAAATGGGATGATTACTAAGAATAACTATTTTTTAACATAGTTTTCCTTTCCTTTCCTCTTATTTCCTTCCAACTCAAGAACACACCTAATTAAAAAAAATTTTCTTCCCTTCCCTTCCCTTTCTTATCCTTCTCTCTCCTTTCCTTTTCTTTCCTTGGTTAAAAAACTCAAGAACAAGGCGTTAAAGTTTGAAAATGTTAATTTTGTTCCTGAGTTGAAACACAGTTTGCTGAGCGTCTCGCAGATCTGTGATAAAGGTCTTTCAACCCATTTTACAAGCAAAGAGTGTTTGATTCTAAAATTTGGTATCATCATACCAGATGATTGGGTTCTTGTTAAATCACAGAGAATATATAATGCTTATGTGATCGACATGAACAAAAATGTTCCTGATGTAATTACTTGCTTGTTTTCAAAAGTGTCAGAACATAATGCTATGCTTTGCCATTGTCGTCTTGGTCATGCAAACATTAAAAATTTAAACCGTCTTGCTAAAAAAGACTTGGTGCGTGGTTTACCTTTCAAAGACTTTGTTACCATTTAAAAATGTGTGGCCTGTGCCTTGGGTAAACACAATCGTAAATCTCACAAGCCAAAACTTGTTAATACCATTTCATCTGTTATCAATTGTTGCATATGGATCTGTTCGGTCCCGTTCATGTTTTGAGTCTTTCTCGCATCTCTTATTGTCTTGTTATTAATGATGATTACTCACGTTTCACTTGGGTGTTTTTCTTATCAAATAAGAGTGAGACTATAGAATTGATTAAACGCTTCATGGTGCTTATGGAGAATCAGCTCAACTTAAAGCTGAAGGGTATTTGCTGTGACAATGGCACGGAATTCAAGAATTCAACACTGAATTATTTTTGTTCCGAAAATGGGGTACTTCGACAGTACAGTTCAGCTCGGACACCGCAACAAAATGGTGTTACTGAAAAGAGGAACAAAACTCTTATTGAGGCGGCAAGAACTATGTTGTGTGGTTCAAATCTACCATTGTTCTTCTGGGCAGAGGCTGTTAACACGACATTTTATGTTCAAAATCGAGTGCTGATCAACAAATCTCAAATGAAGACTCCATATGAGATTGTCTATAGTCACAAGCCCACAGTTGCACATTTTAGGGCTTTTGGCTGTCCATGTACTCTACTGAATCTTGAATTGACTCCAAAGTTAGGAGCCAAGGCTGATGATTCCTACTTTGTTGGATATGTTGGCCGTACTTCCTACAGAGTCTGCAACAAGTCAACTAAGTAGATAGTGGAATCGTATGACGTGCGTTGGCTCGAAGAAAATAAGACTGATGCTCGTTTTGGTCCTGACTGGTTATTCGATTATAATAAACTCTTTAAGCCTTTTAATGTATTTCCAGCTGTCGATACAGAATCTTCAGATGCTGATGTTTCAAATTATGTTGGTGAGGAAGAAGACTTACCTGCTGACTCTCACATGTCTCCAGTACTGGGTATTAATCCTTCATAATGATTGGATACCACTCAACCGTTGTCAGACAATCAACAAGAAGACGTTACCGAAAATGTATCTTAGCCAGCACCTGCAGTTGATGCTTAATCAGTTGAGGGGGAGAGTCTGATTCATCAAATATTTGGAATCACTCTATTTCCAGATGTCATACCTAATGAATACATTGCCAGTACCTCGTACTGACACCAGTGCGGCGACATCTGGATAAGAGAAACCTCTTACTGAAATCCTTGAAGTTCTATAAAACTTACCTTCTACCAGTTCTGTTCCCGGGCATTCAATTCTGACAAGAATCCACCGATATCATCTAATTGACAATGTCATAGGTCCTCTTGAAACAGGCGTGTACACCAGAAGTCAGGCCAGACACATCAACAATTGTTTGTTTTCCTATTTCATCTCTCAGATAGAGCCAAAGTCAGTGGAAATGACACCACAAGAACCAAGCTGGGTGGATGCCATGCATGAGGAATTATATCAGTTTGATAACCTCAAAGTTTGGATATTGGTCGAGCTTCCAATTGGAACGAAAGCGTTAGATACAAGATGGGTTTCCGCAACAAGCAAGATGATACATGGGTTATCGTTCAAAATAAAGCACGGGTCGTTATTCGTGGTTTTCGTCAGGTTTAAGGATTAGCTACACTGAAGTGTATACTCCCGTGGCTCGACTTGAGGCCATTCGTATTTTTCTGGCATATGCTTCCTACATGGGATTCACGTTTTATCAGATGGATGTCAAGACATTGTTTTTTGAGTTAAAAGCCATTTTAGTACCTGTGGTTTGAACAACTACGCAACTTTAGTACTTTTTTTGAATTTTTCGCAACTGGATACCCCATGTTAAAAAAACCCGGCCATTTTAGTACTTTTTAGTTAACCCGTTTAATTTTTCCGTTAAGTCAAGGGCATAATAGTAACTTCGGTTTTTTTTCGTTTTTCTTTTAACTCCTTCCCTTCCCCCTTTATTATCATCCAAACCCTAACTCCATATTTTGACTATCAGCCGCCTCACTCCTTTCTTAACACCTTTCATCCGCCTCCCTACCATGGTGGTTTGCTCATGCGGCTCACCAACAATTATTCGAACCTCCTGGACATCGTATAACCCCGGGAGACGATTTTATTGTTGTGCAAGACCGGTATGTTTCTAACCTACTTATTGTTCATGTACTTGGTGTTGTTTCTAACCAAATTATTGTAAAATTGGAAGGGACGAAACTGTGAGTTTTTTCTATGGCTTGATCCTCCTATGTGTCAAAGAGCGAGTGCTATTATATTGGGCCTTTTGAAGTCAATTAACGAATACAAAGAAAAGGCAAGAGTCATGGCTAAGACGAACTCAACCCTTGAAGAAATTAGAAGAAAACTGGAGATGGAGAACAAAAGGCTCAAACAAGTGTTATGCATCTCATGGCTATTTTTCATTTTCTTTAATGTATTTAATTGACAATCTAATGCAAGTATGTCTGCAAGTTTGATTATTATGTAGTTTTGTTGTTTGTATTCTATGTAAAAGGTGTGTTTGGTAATATGGTAAAATCTATGTTAAAGATTAGTTTGGTGTAATATGGTGTAACACTTACAACAACCAAACTGTGTTCATTGCAACCAAATGTTTATGTTAAAGAACAACCAATTGTTCTAGCAGCCAAAGTGCAATAGCAACCAATCAAAACAAACCTAAACATTTAATACTAACCAAAGTGCAATTGCAGCTAACCAACCAAAACAAGCCTAAACATTTAAAACTAACCAAAGTGCAGTAACAACAACCAGACTGTGTTATGCAAGCCATAGAACAACATTTATAAGCAACCAAGACAAATCAAAACAAAGTTACCAAAAATGTAATAAACATAATACCAAAACAAACTTGCCAAAACCAAAACATGAATTATGCAACATAATAAACAACTTACCAAAACATAATACAAAGTTTTAAACTTACCACAATAAACAACACATCCAAAACAAAGTTTTAAACATACCATTACAAGCAAAGTTTGGTACTAAACATTCAAACACTTAACATTAAACAAAATAACATAGGTAAAACATAGATTTAAGCATCCAACCACTAACCAATTAGAATGCATCTTCTGTTCTAGCCCGCTTTGGTGCCTTGTCAGCTTGTGTTCTAGCATCCCCACCTCTTTTTCCCTTTGACTTAGCAGCCTTCCCTTTTCCCTTTGACTTACCAGCCTCATCTTTTTTACCCTTTCCCTTTGACTTACCCTTTGACTTAGCAGCCTCACCTTTGCTCTTGCCACAAGATCTCTTGTTATGTCCAATTTGCTTGCAATTATCACATTATATAGAACCACCTTCCCTTGTCAATTTACCACCTTTTGAAAGTTTCTGCCTCAACTCCTCAGCAGACTTCTTTCTATTTTTCTTTGGTCTACCTATTTGCTTGTGATATTTTGGGGTTGTTAAGGTAGTTGGGCACTTAGACATTGGCCATAAGTCCATACTATTGATTGGGTCTAAGGTTTTTGAATAGACCTTTTTCCATGTCTCTAAATAATATGCTTTATCCACCCACTTCTCTGGTATGCCATCACCTATCCCATTCATGGCCATATCATAAATACAAGCTACTGCATGCCTACATGGCATGCCAGTCAGTTCCCATCTTCTACATGAGAAAGTTCTTTGTTCCATATCCACAGCTCTCTTCTCATTGGTTGGACCTGTAACTTGGTATTTTGTACCTCCATTCCATATAACAGTGTAGTTTTTTGCTTTAGCCATGATTTTGTCAAACAACTTTTTTTGCAACTGGTGTTAATGGCCCTTGAGTCCTAGCAATGGGCTTATGCACCACAACCATCCTTTTCATTAGATACTCCCTAATGAACTCAAGACAAGTAATAACAGGTTTGTCTCTTCCCAAAATCAACTGCCTATTAAAGACCTCACAAAGATTGTTCAATAAAACATCACACCTAGGCCTAACTGCAATAAATTGAAGGAAATACTCAATACACAATCACAAACCTTATATAAATTCAATTCAAAGAACTACATCTACTCTTTAAATAATGAAAAGACATACCACTGAAATAAGCTCTGGACCAATGCTTTGGTGGAATCTCTTTCAACCAATCATAGAGTGAAGTATCTTTGTCTTGGATTTCTTTCATACTCCTTTCAAATTCTTGTGGTGTGGTTGCAAAGGCACATTTTTGAAGCATGTTTTTGAACACAACACCTCTCCACCTTGGCTTCATGTTCTCATGTATATGTCTTAAACAATACCTATGTTCAGCACTTGGAAACACCTTTTGTAAAGCTGGGATTATACCCTAAATACAACAATTAAATGCATGAATAATAATCAAACAAAAAAAATCATATATATGTAAAAATCAAGAAAACTAAAACAAACCTTCTGCCTGTCACTTATGAAGGTGAAATTACTATTTGAATGCAGATCCAAATCATCCCCCAAACATTCTAAAAACCAGGTCCAGCTAGCAGTGCTCTCAGCCTCCACCAGTGAGTATGCAAGTGGATAGATTCCATTATTTCCATCCATTCCAACTACTGTCAAGATCTGTCCTGGAAATGGCCCTTTCATAAAAACCCATCAAGGCCAAGTAGATCTCTCCCACCTAGCTTAAACCCCTCCTTTAGTGCACCAAAACATATATATATATTCTTCTAAACTGCCTTGATGGACTGCTAGGGTTGCAAAAAGGTTCAACATCTAATTTAACTGTTGTACCTGGATTAGATCTAACAAGTTCTTCAATATAATCCCTTAGACTGCCATACTGAGCTTCATAATCTCCAAGAACCTTTTTTTCAGCCATGGCCTTAGCCCTACTAACCTGATATGGAGTAACTTGTATTTGAAATTTCTTTTGCAGATCTTCTAAAATATTTCTAGGCTTCTTGTTTGGATCACTTTTAACTATGGGTTCAATTTCCCTAGCCAACCAATTGATGGTACACAAGTTAACATCTCTTGTTTGCAAACAAGTGTGGTCTTTAAAATATGTTTTCACAGCCCATGTCCCATCTTGTCTAACATTGGATATGTGTAAAGTCCAAGGGCAAGAGGGTTTTTGGTACTTCTTTTTAGGTGTTGCTTTTACTAAACTACCATTTGTTGCACCTACTTCTTTGGTCCCACTTGAACATGCTCCAGATTTCCCCTTGGATGTCCCAACATTTTTTGTCCCAACCCATTTACTTTCACACCTAACGAGTCTTGGGTCCACACCTAAACAATTCACCCGATATCTACGTTTATCTTTTAGCATAACATGCAATTGCCTTCTTGAATCAATTGCATGTTGTTTAACCAACCACTTTATAGAATCCTTACCTACAAAAGTTTGGCCAACATAAAAAGGGCTACCAACATCTTCTGCACCCATTTTTTTTTCCTATTGATCGTAAGAGCTTGTTGCAAAGGAGTCTCATCACCACTAATACTATCAAACTCCTCTAAGTCAATCTCTTCTAAAACTTCACCTTCATCACTTAAGTTAAACTCCACAGCAGCTCTGTAATCATTCATATCCATAGTAATAGCATCATATAAATAATCTTCATCTACTATGTAATCAGAATCATCCTCCTCACTATCATTAGACCCCTTATCACTACCACCATCAGTTTTATCAGACCCCTTATCACTCCCAAAATCATCCTCCTCATCACCTTCATCAGACCCCTTTTCACTCACATCAGATTCCTCTACATTATTGTCAATAATACCCTCATCACAGCTAAACTGATAATCCTCCAATCCAATATTCAAATCTTCATCAATCCCCTCTCTAACTTCATCATTCCCCCTTTTAATTTTCAAATATTTCCTAGGATGTGTTTTAAAGTGTTCAACATATACCTCTATAACCCTAGTATTTTGAATCTTCTCTATCAATTCAATAACATCCTTATCACTACCTAAAGGTCTTAAACCATCCAACTCTTCTCTAGGGAGCTTGTAATGGTATGATACCACATCTTCATCTAAATAACCAAGTTCTTCTAACATGTTCTTTATAATAATAACTTAGAAATATTCAGAATGAACCTTATCAATATAGTCAACATGACCCAAAACGTATGTTCTCCCACCTAGACCATTGTTAAACTTCCCACCATGGTAAACTTCTAATGTAAAGTTGTAAAGGTTGTCTGCTAAAATTTCAAAAAAAAAACATGTTAGAATTGAGAAATAAGTTAAACGGTATTAAATGATCATCGGATTAAAAGTGATTAAACGGATTAACTAACCGTATTCAACATATGCTTGGAAGTCAGATTGTTCTTGCCGAACAACCCACAATTCAGCCATTATCGATGATCGGATTCCTCAATTGCAGATGTCGAGTTGATAATTAGGGCTGTTTGTTGCTGGTTGATGATCGATGACGAAAACGATTGATTATCAGGGCTTTGAATTTGATTATTATGGCTGTAAAGTTGTAAAGGATTTGATTATTAGGGTTAATAAAAGGGATTTTATTATCAGTAGTTAAAAGAAAAACGAAAATAAAAAAAAAACAAAGTTACTATTATGCCCTTGACTTAACGGACAAATTAAACGGGTTAACGAAAAAGTACTAAAATGGCCGGGTTTTTTAACATGGGGTATCCAGTTGCGAAAAATTCAAAAAAAGTACTAAAGTTGCGTAGTTGTTCAAACCACAGGTACTAAAATGGCACTTAACTCTTGTTTTTATAAGAAGAAGTTAAGGAAGAGATTTATGTGGATCAGTCATCGGGGTTTGTAGATTCAAAGAATCCAACTCATGTTTACAAGTTAGATAAAGCATTGTATGGACTTCATCAAGCACCTCGGGTGTGGTATGCAACTTTAACGGCTCATCTTCTAGGGCATGGTTACAAAAGAAGAACCATTGATCAGACACTGTTTATCAAAATTGTTGGAAAGGATCTAATCTTGGTTCAGATTTACGTAGATGACATCATCTTCTGGTCCACAATTGCTGAATTGTGTTCTGAATTTAAAGAGGTGATGAGGAAAAGATTTGAAATGAGTTCGTTTGGGGGAGATGACAACTTTTCTGGGATTACAAGTTCGTCAGAGCTCGACGGGAATTTTGTTGCATCAAGGGAAATATATCGAAGACATGCTTGCAAAGTTCGAATTTCAAGATTACAAGAGCGAAGCAACTCGTATGGCAGAAAGACCTCTTCTTTCCTCTAATTCTGAAAGGAATCCCGTAGATCAAACTTACTATCAGTCAATGATCGGATCCCTGATGTATCTCACCGCTAGTCTCCCTGACATCATGTTTTTTGTTTGTCAATGCGCCTATTTCCAGGAAAATCCTAAACTCTCTCATTTAATTGTTGTAAACGTATTTTTAGATATCTGAAAGGGCAACCAAAGCTTCGGCTTTGGTATCCCAAGAACTCAGATTTTGATTTATATGTTTTTGCTGATAGCAATTACGGTGGAGATAATATTGACAGGAAATCTACATCGGTCGGATGCCAGTTCTTGGGTGATCGACTCATTTCATGGCAGTGAAAGAAATAACAAACGGTGTCCACGTCCACTACCGAGGCTGAATATGTCGCTGCATCAGCTTGCTGCTCACAGGTTATATGGATGCAACACTAACTGTTGGATTACAGTTTGGAATTTCTTGACACCCCAATCTTTTGTGATAATGATGCTGCTATTGCTATCATTAAAAATCCTGTTCAGCATTCAAAAATCAAGCACATTGACAATAAAATTCATTTTATCCGGCACTGTTACGATCGCAAATTGATTCATTGAGCAAGTTCACACTGATAATAAAGTGGCGGATTTATTTACAAAACTGGTCGGAACAGCCAGATTTAATGTGCTTTGTGGGGTTTCTTTAAATGCTTCATTTCGATGATTGAGTCTTTTTGAGGTTAAATTTGTACATAAATATTTTCTTTAAAATTTTTGTTGCACAAATTTAGGGGGAGAAATTTAAAAAAATTCAAAAAGAATGTGTGTGTGTGTTTAATATAAAAAACTTAAAAAAATTTAAATTTTTTTTATTTTCAACACTCTTGTTTAAAAATATGTCGGTTGCTCAAGTTCGAAGGACATATACCTGTATATGTTTGGTAATATCATATACTCGTACACATATAGGATAGCCATTCACCTATAGACTAAAAGCAACTGGGGCGATCGTGGTGTGTGTTTATTTTAATTCTTTAGCTTAAAATTATGTCGATTACTAAAAGCTTGAGGGACATGTATTTCTATATATGTTTGGTTCTGTTATCCACTTATGGACATACGGTATAACCATTTACCTGAAAACTAAAAGTGACTAGGGAGACTGAGTTTTAAATTGTCTTATGTAATTCTTCAGGAAGTGACATGACTATTCAGTTAAGAGCTTTTTAAAAGCTTTAAATATTTTCAAATGAAAATTGATCCAACCTTTGAAAAATGATAGTAAAACTGATTATGTTTGCCTAACGTGTGAAGTTACCAGGCTTAAAATGCTTTAGAACAGTCATTGATTTGCATGGTAGCTTTCCATGATGCGTAAAGGTTGAAGTGATATAAACTAAATATGCTAAACTTTCTGTGGAGAGTCATTTTGACGAAATGTGCATGTCTCCAGATATATCTCTCCGAATGATAAGCAGAAAAGTAATTACTCTGTCATACATGAGCCCATTAGTGTCTTGATCTCCAAAAATATTATATCTTTGTTTTGATAAAAAAAATCAGTGTGAGTAATATATATATATGTGTATATATATAATATTGAGTTGTTAAATTTCGTTTTTCAGAAGCTTAAATGGTCAAACTAGAACTACAAGGGTGGGGCATTCAAATAAGTCCTAAACACTCTGAATGTAAGGCATGTAAGTCTGAACGGCTTGTAAGTCCAACGCTCAACCTTAAAGCTTAAATTTTTTTTTTTTGGTTACCTATAAAAACCTTTTGATCAAGCACTAGGGGGTTGAAGTCAAATTGGGGTGACCTGGGTAAAACCAAAAAAGCTTTGAGAAGAGATAGGAGGCATCACAGGTCCTTGAGTGATGTCCATCTAAGTTTTATGCCTAATTGAACCTAATTCGTATCACTGATGCAATGAAAATCATGCTAAGTTCATTATAACTGCTATTTACCAGTCTCTTTATGTCATAATAGTGCTGAACATCAATATTTATGAAAGCATCTTAATCAATGTGATTCCATGTTTATATCTTTTCTTTAGAGGTTGCGTTTTATCGAAACTGAAATCTGATCCCAAAATTTTGTTAAATTACAAGAAGACCGAGTGATTAAATATTGTTTTGTTTTGGTTGATTGTTTTCATTCATTATTTTACTTTATTTTATTTTTTCCGCTTAATAACTCTTGTCGAAACGGATGCTATAATGGATCGTTTTTTTTAACACCATGGATCAAGCCCATGTTGGGTATAGAGGTGGGTTTCAGCCCATGTGGCCCACCAAGGGTGTGGTTTGGATTTGAGGAGCTGGTCAGGGTTCATAAGGTGTTTTCAGCCGATCAGGGTTTTCGGCCCAATTTTAGTGTTTTGGAATATAAAAGATATCTTTCTTGCATTATTGGTTTCATCTTTTCAAAACTCATCTCTGCAAAATCTCCAGCCGAAAACTCTTGGTGTTCGGAGTCATTAAGCCTTTTAGTTTGTCTCAAGTTTTTTTTTTTGTTGTCACGTTAGTTAATAGGTAAAAGAAAACTTGATGAAGGGCTTTCTTGTTCACTGTGAATGTCAACTGGTCGGAACTGACTATTCGATGTCAAGCATGTTATGAGTTCTGTTTACAATAGAGATTATGATGTTGTGAGCTGATTATTGAATTTTCGGTCATGTTATGTAATTAAAGATGTTACGGGTTTTTCATCAATGGAGGTTTGATGTTTTGGAGAAGATGGCACCTATCCAAGACGAAAACCCAAGGGTTTTCTTGGCCGATATCATCATAGATCTCGGGATTCAGAGTTCTTGGGACATTTGACTGAGAACATGTGGTCAAACAGAGAACTCCTAAGCTCACTTGAGATTTCAAGGGTTCTCAGTTGACTTGTTGACTGAGAACCTATAATGAGTGACCGAGAACTCTTATTCTCGGTGAATTTGGACAGAGAACTCAATGTTTGGACTGAAAACCTTTCACTTGGATAGAAAACTCAATTTTGGACTGAAAACTAACTTAAACTGACATTAATTTACTTTGAATGACCAATAATTTTTAAATTAACATTCTTGGTCCCTGTTCTTTTGTAAATTAAATATTTATCCTTATAATTTAAGTGATTGTTAATTTAAGTGAATGGTTTATTAACTTGACTCGTTTGTTGCAGTCATGGCTGATCAAGCACCATTGAAGTTTGTAGATACCCATATTATTGCCGGATGCTTATATGATCCACCCCTGGTGCACGAGGAATTCAAATCCATGATTGTGGGGCTCAACACGTGCAGGATACGCTATATGAGAAACTCCTGTTATTTGCAAAAATATGATGACAGAGTTCTGGAACAACTCCTCCATTAATCAACGGGGTGCCGGGGGAGTCTAAGATTCAAAAGAGGCATGTCATCATTTCAGAGGCCATCATTCGCGAAGTTCTATTATTCGGTGATCAACCCGACTATCCAACTCCATATCCAACTGATGTCATTGCTGAAGTTGCACTAAGAATAGGGTACGAAAGTTGTATACAAAGGCCTTCAAGAACTGGTCAAGTTTTGAAAGTTTGCTAAAACTGAGGCTACTCCTGTCAGTGCCTTGATTGCTGATGAGCGCGTGACACCTGTTCGGAGGTTCACTACTTCGTATTAACCAATTTTTGTTGATGATGAGCCAGAGAGAACATATTACCCCAACTGCTGATCAGTTAAAACACTTCGAGATGTTTAAAGATCAGCTCCAGTCGACTGCATTGAAGCCTCCTCAATCAGTCACTGTGACACAAGACGAAGATATCTCTGAAGAACCAGATATCATTCCACGAAAAAGGAGAAAGAAAGACCAGAGACCAGGTGTGCTGGTTACTGAAACTACACCACTGAGCCAACTACAAGAATAAGAGTCAGAACGTACGGAGACTCATGTTGATACAAGTCCATCCTCTGCTGAACCTTAGACTCAAGAACAGATCTTTAATGATATTGCTCACGAGTTCAAGTTTGAGGCTGATATTCCATCTGATGATGAGCCATCGTGATCGTCTAACCCGATTAGTCAGTCAAGCTCCGGCACTACTGAAAAGATTACTCACATTCTTGCAATGCAAGATAAATTTTTGCAGGCTAAAGGCAAGTTAATCACTGTGGATGATGAACCGGTTGATGTACAGTCCTTGCAACGACGAGTCTTTGAGCTTGAAAAAGACTCGGTTGTTAAGGATGTACGCATCCAAGAGCTTGAAGCTAGCAACGCCAACAAAGATTTGAAGATTAATGAACTTCAAGCTAACATGGTTGGTCTCACCGCTCTGTACTTGGACCTCCAGCAATAGTTTATTCATAAGTTTGGAGATGAATTTATAAGCGGTGAAGGCATTGCTGCAAAGACACCTACTAATGATCAAGGTGGTAGTTCTAGTGCACGCCAGACTTCATATATCGATGCATCTAAAACACTAGAACACTATCTTGCTGCCCCTACAAGAACAGCAGAACAGAGTGAAAGACTTCAAAAGAAGATCCTCATCATGAAGAATTCGAATTAGAACGTGGAATCTTCCGATCATCCAAACTAGTTTATTGTTGAATTCAAGAAAGGTTTCTCAGATAAATATGGGGATCGTTCTGGTGTCATGTCCTGGGGATTGACGTTGATAAAGCCATGTGGTGGGGGAAACGAAGGTCTGGGACTACCGCGTATTATAGGAAAATGAAGGACTTTGGATCATGGACAAAAGTAGTTCTCAGCGACCTCATTAATGCTCTGTTTCACAACCCTAATAATGACAAGAGGGCTATAGATTTTTGGAACTTGTTGAGTGCTGGGATGAGAAAATGGACTTAAAGAAGATTGGAATCTTCTCAACCTCCCTAAAAACGGCTAAGTATAGACATCGGGGCACACTTGGACATCCGAGAAAGCTTTTACTTAAGCCTAGCAAGGTATTTTGCCTTCTGGGCAGAGTTATATTCTTGAAGTCTTCCTAAGTGATAATCCGAGCAGGGTTCACTTTGTCTAGCAAGGTGTTCTTCAGGTCGAGCATAGTTTGCTTACTATCAAACTCTTTACTAAACCAAGCTAATAAAGCCAAGTATTTTGGAAGATCTAGCAACGTTTGATTAATAAACAGTAGTCCGAGCATGCCTTAGGAAAGTTATTCAAGAAATATTCAAAGGACTTTCTCTAGCAGGGTTCAACTCCAAGCAAGCTATAGTGCTTCCAGCACAAGTCAAACAGTGTTACCAGCACACTTTAGTTTGTTTAATAAGTTATTCATTAACAAAGAGTTGAAGGGATTCTTGAAGAACAATTTGCTTGTTGGATCATATCAAGCAAAGTTTGCTATGGTCAGGAAGATTGAAGTCTGCTATGTGAGTATTTTCTTAGGAAAATACTCCAAGTATTTTCTTAGGAAAATACTCCAAGTAAAGTCTACCCGGAGAACTGTTCCCAAGCACACTTCAAGGTTACTAGGTCTACTCGAAGATGATAAAAGACACAAAGTCTACCCAAAGACCTGTTTTACACTTAGTATATTTTGTAATATGTTTTCTGAATATGTATAAATGATTATGGTTTCTATAAATAGAATGATCTAGGGTACGCTTCCTACGGTCAAGAGTGACGCAAGAAAGAGACACCTGAATATTGATTGACAACAATTTGATGGCTGACATATTCGTAGGGATATTTTTCCTAGAATCAAATCATTCCTTACTTAGAACCCTAAGGATTTCTGTTTTGTAATAGACTTTCTATTAATGGAAATATTTTGAGTATAAGTGTGTGTGTGTGTGTGTGTGTATTTATTGTGTCATTCAATCAACAATTAGTGTGTTATTGATTCTGCCTTTAATACACTATTATTCTTCTCCAATCTAGCCCCGTCTTTAACCTTCTTGTCAACACTATTTGTGTGGGTTGCAACATATATATAGACTGGGAGAACAACCAGGACCGATAAGTGGTATCAGAGCTGTGTTCGACCACCTTGGTGAAGAATAAGTTGTTGATTATTGACTGAATATGTTTGATTTGAGGACGAAGGGTGATGTTAGCTGAGCACTGTTCCATTGGAGAGTGACGTCAGCAGCTCTGCTCTTCTTTGCTTAGATCTGCTTTGTTTTACGGTTTATAAGTTTCTTTTTCCTTAGATCTTGCTTATTTTTACTCTTAATCTTGCTTTATTCGGTCCAGATTCATCAGATCTGAGTATTATACCTCAGATCTGATAATTTTTCGAAAAGTTAAAATTAAGATTTTAAGTCGAAATTTCTTTTAAGTTCTTGTGTTCACTTTAAAGTATTTTACAAAATGTCTGGATTTGAAGAGCAAGAGGTTTCCACAAATAAAATTCATAGGCTGTATGGACAGGAAAACTATGTGAAGTGGAAAGTTCTCTTTGAAGCTGCGGTTTACTACAATGATATAGACATGTGGAATTCCATCAATAATGGACCATATGTACCTGAAACAAGAGAAAATTCAAACCAAGCTGTTGGTGATAGAATGAGGAAAGTGGATGATCGAGCTCCTGCTATGATAAAATTGGGTCTGTCTTGGGAAATTCTGACTAAGGTTGCACATCATACCACTACCAAGGCTATGCATGATGCAATTCTTGAAATGTTTAAGGGCAACTCTGAGTTGAACAAAATCAAAAAGGCAAGGCTCAAGCAACAGCTTGAAAGATTCAAATACAAAGAAGGTGAAAGACTGAAGTCGATACTTGAAAGGTATCTGGCCATAGTGAATGAACTCAGAACTACAGACTATGTGATGACTGATTCCGATCTGAACACAAAACTGTTGTCATCATTGCCAAAAGAATGGTATACAGCAAGCAAGTTCATCATTCATAAACCAAATTATGAACAACTCAAGATTGATGATGTGATCTGTTTTCTCCAAGCTGCTGAAATTGAAATGATTGAGAATGAGATGATAAAGGAACAAAGACCATGTTTCCAAGTGGCAAATGCACTCATTGCTCCTATGGGTAACTTAACCACCAAAAACCAACAACAAATACCTATCATTGAAGAACCTACTGAACATGGTGGTGATGCACCAAAAGCATTTTTTGGTGGTAGTCCAAGTAACCAAGGAAGCCAATCAAGGTTCAATGTCCAACTCATAGATGATAATGATTCGGCCTCCATGGCAAGTGGACATTTAACTTATGTTGGTGGAAATGGTGGTCAAGGAAGTGAAACTCAGGCATTGTTTTCTATGTTCACAGATTCATACAATGCTTTTGTAGCAAAGAATATGGTTCACACTAGCATTGTTCAAGATGACTTAGAATAAACTGATGCAGATGATCTTGAAGATATGGACTTTAAATGGCAAGCTGCAATGCTGGCTCTTAGAAGCAAAAGACTGTATAATAGGACTGGTAGATCTCTTCTATCGGGGCTTAATAAAAGAATTGGGTTTGACAAGTTAAAGGCCATTTGTTATAATTTCCAACAACCTGGACACTTTGTTAGAGAATGCAATCAGCCAAGAAACTTTCAAGGGAATCAGTATCAGAACCAACAACCAAGAAATCAAAACCAATACCAACAAAACCAACCAAGAAACAACAACTTCAACAATTTCAACAACCACCCCCAACTTTAACAACAACTACCAGCAACCACAAATGAACAATCAGCATGTAGTACCTCAAAACCAAAATTGCCAAAGAAACATCAACCAAAACCCTCCAAATGCTCCCAACAACACCAACGGAAACAAGCAAAACCAGCCTAGAAACTAAGGTAATGTAGCACTTGCTGCTCAACAAGAAGGTGGTTTTGATTGGAGTGATCATGCTGAAGACATAACCAAGGCTAATGTTTCATTCATGGAAAAAGTTGAAAATGAAGCTGGATTTTCTTCTTCTCAGGTACATTCAAACTCCACACTTTAATTACTTGAAACAATTGATGCATTGAATGTGAAAGTAGGAAAGTTGGAGAGTGAATACTTTAGAAAACAGAGCATGATAAATGTGTATCAAGCTAGTGATGTAACTTATGAAGTAAAGATCAAAAGCCTTGAAGAAGATTGTATGAACAGTTACAGAACTCAGTCAAGGTGTATAACTGAGATTGAAGGACTAAAGAAAATGGTTGTTGAAGAAAAGGTGAAAAATACCACACTACAAGTTGAAGTTGAGTTTCTAAAGAATCTAGAATCCACTAGAAACATATGTGGTATTTTGAACAAAGTAAAAAAAGAAAACAAATACAAAGTTGTTCCTTCACCTTTTAACAGTAGCTATTCTCTTAAAGTTGATAAGGAGAAACGGGAGGCTTATCTCAATCAGTTCAGAGATGTGTTCAAAGACAATGAAGACTTCATTGAGCATTATGACAAGGTTACTGTTGATGAACATGGAGAGTTTGTTCTAAAAGAAGATGAGAAGATAAGAAGTCAGTTGGAATTCAAGTCTCTGAAGATGACTTTGATGATGAATGTCTGAATGTTGATGATTTGGTTGATACAAGTGATGAAAGTTCAATTGATGAAGGTGTGAAGAACAAAAGAAATGGAAAACCTAACTCAATTGATCAACTTCCATTATTGCCTCCTGCTACACCAAAAATGAAAAGACTTCATGATAAAATGAGAAGAGAACATGTGTCATTTGACATATGTGAATGATCAAAGATGTCTAAGGTGGCTTGCAATGCTGTAAAGCCACCAAGCAAAGAAGTATTGAGAAAAATCAAGAATAACAACAAAAAGAAGCCTAAAGAAAAATTTGAAAGTGATCGGTTTATTCTAGTATATCCTGTTTGCTCAAGTCAAGAACTATTTAATATTGGTGAACTTGAAACTATGGAAGAATATGAGAAAAGACAGTTAAGACATAAGGGTAACTTGGATGATGAGCCAATGAGATTGGAAAAGATTAAGTTTGTTAAAAGTAAAGTGGAGAGGCAAGACATTAAGATTGAAAAATTTGTGCCTTTCTCCATAAACTTTGATGGCCTCAAAAATCAAAAAACACTTGGGATTGAATCACCTAGAACAAGTGAGAGATTAAAAAAGGGAAATGCTCATGAAAGTTTCAAAGGAAAGGTGTGGTGTAAAAAGTGTGATGAATATTGTTTTGGTTAAAAATCGGATAAGGATAATGTAAGCAAATTTGTAATTGTGAGGTATAGTGCTATGATAACAGTAACGGTTGTGTAAACGAAATAAGGATGAACACCATGATTTGTTGCGAGGAAAAACCCCTTGATCTTGATTCGATCAAAGGAAAAAAACCCCAGATGATGACAAATCGTCTATCACCACTTTATTAATATCAAAATCGGGTTACAATGGGTAGATTTTATGATCAATGAACACAATAAAGCTATGTGTGTGTGGTTATAGAGAATTCTGAACTAGTGTATCCGAATGTGAGCTAGTAAATGAGTGTGTAAAACCTAGTTGATCATAACTCGTTTATAAACAAAAATCACAACTAACTATAACTCCTAAAATCACGCCACTCTTCCCACTAGCCATTCCGTCTCTTTTGACCACGTGCGGGAGTCGTATAGTAGCACAAAAATAGGATGACCAAATCGTCCAGCCGTTATATCTATCAAACACAACACCACTCAAATACAACCATTAGTAAACAAATAATACCAAGGATCCTTGATCCTTCATAATATGAAACATATCTCAAGGATAATCTATCCATAAGATAGTCAAGAATAACGGATCCTCAGCGTAAAATTCATGCCCTAACAATTGCCCCCAAAATGGCGGGTGATAGTGAAACACAACTGTCATTTTGAAATTCAAAATCCCTGCAAAAGATAATGGATTAGACGTGTGTCAGGCAGTTATTATCAATAAACTCATGGTTATTCGCCGCCTATATATGCGATTATCATAATCATCTTATAACCACACAATCCAGCCGTCACTCAGGTATCCTTCTTTCATTTCTTTTCATTTTCTCAATCATGTCTATTGTTTCTGCTTTCTCTTCCTCTTCTGGTCTGACCGACCCCGATGAACTCTGTTCACAAGGCATCCTTGTAGCCCCATCTTCCGAGATCTGTAAGTTCACAGATCCAGAAATCGACGACATTCGCCCACTTTTTCCGGCCAACACCGTCTTCCGACCCTTCGACTCTACAACCCGTAGAGATTGTATATCAAAGAATTGGGTTTGTTTTCCATCCCAACCGTTCTTGATAGGCTTCAAATACCCCTTTCCTGATTTAACCCAAAGATTTTTCACCTTGACCGGAATCAGTTACATCCAGACCATGCCTATGTTATGGAGGGTCCTTCATGATGTAGAAAGGGTAATCGAGGAAGAAGGCATCGGGTAAGGTTTGTCGGAGTTAGCGTACATGTACACCTTGGTTACCCACGGTTCCAAATATTTTGTTTATAAATCTAAACCTCGTCAAGTGATTCATATCTCCAAGGTTACTCAGAACGATACACTCTGGAAGAGTCAATTTTTCTTCATAAAAAGGGATTCCATTCCGGGTGGACCCGATCTTCCCAAAAGGTGGATCCAGAAGCGTAGGATCTAGGATCCTTAGGTCGCAAATGTAGGATACTTTATTCTTTTACTAATACTTTTCTTTCCTTGTGTAGTTGAAAACTTTGCTTTACTGTCTGAGCTTCCTGGAGTTGAAAAGAGAGTCAATAAATTATTGGAACTGAATCCTACAATCAGAACCTTTCAAGCTAAGTTTGTCGAAGCTTTTCAGGAGTCAAACTCAGAATCAAATATGTCAAGTATTTTTATAATTAAGTGTAATATCGATAAAATAATAAAAAATAATTGTAAACTTATCTGTGAATCCTTGTTTACAGGCGCTCAGAAGTCAGATAAAATCCGCATCCAAGTTCTCTCTTAAAGATACTGACTGCATGTTTGTGAAGAAGGAGACTTCGAAGTCCACTCCAATATCCAATCCTCGTCCAGTCACGACCCAAGCCAAGTTAGAAGCAAAAAGGAAGAAAAGCTCTGAACCCTAGAACCCCTTTTACACTGAGAAACAGCTCCTCGAGATGCTGACTTTCGTAAGGATCCTTTATCCTCTTAGCCTTTGACAAATTAAGTATTCTCCTAATCTTGTCTTGTTTTCTTATACAGGCTGTCAACTCTGCTCGAAGCCAACATGAGAAGATTGTTGGAGAATACGAGGAGACTCATGCTGGGATGAGGTCCATAACCGCCGCTAAGGATAAAGCACTTTCCAAGATCACCAAAGAGAAAAACAAGTCGAGGATCACACATCCACGCTCGCAGTTCAAATGCAGGAGGAGATCAACCGGGCTACCAATGAGGCGATGATTTGGGCAACCAAATCAATTCTGCAGGCCAGGATCAAGCTGGTAACTGAAGTTAATGATCCAGCTTTTGACAGATCCACATGGGATATGGCGCAGTGGAAGAAATCCTTGGCAGATTTGGGTGGTGGTGAGGACGAAGAGGAAGGTGAGATGGCCGATGCGAGTGGAGCAGGTGAAAGTGGAGTGAAGGAGGCAGACAAGGCTGAAGAAGGAAAAGAAGCAGCAGCAGAGGGTGAAACAGCTGCTTGAACGGGCGATGAAGGATATTGAAGATAATGCCTGAGCCCGTTCTCTTTTTATTTTGATAATGTTTTAAGGATAATTGATTATGGTTTGTAACAAACAATAGTAATTAGGGTAAAGGATCTATGATCCTTAAGACAATTTCTGGGAGTAGCAAAGGTGGATGGATCCTCTGTTTGTGGGGATGAAGCCTTTAATGCAACTGTTTTTATTTTCCTACACTTCATAAACGATTAGTAACACCTGCTTATCCCAGATGGATGGTCCATCTTTCATATGGTGAAGTCCGGGTTAAGGATTTTGGGTAAGTCTAGGTGACTTATGTTTAATAATAACTTAAAACTTTTGACAATTTACTTGTTATTTGTTATCTTGAAAGTTTGTTTGATATTGCTTTAGCCTTGTGGTTTTAAGAAATATTATTGAGTAAAAAGTTTTAGGAAAGAATATCCTTGCAAAAATAAACTAAGGATCTTGAATCCTTAAATAACAGAGTTTACTAAGATTTTAACCAGATAAATGTAAATTGATAAGTAGAAATAATATCATAAGATCTAATTAGATCCAAGTTACCATCTGTATTGATCCTTCTGTTATCCTTGTAAATATAAATTAAGGATCTTGAATCCACAGATGATGATCCTTATAGTTGAACTTTAGGATACCTGATGCAAATAACTTATGAAATTAACTGGGGTTAAACCCAACAAACTGGGAACAAGCCCAAATAAACTGGGGACAAGCCCAAACTAGGGACAAGCCCAAATAAACTGGGGACAACCCAAATAAACTGGGGACAAACCCAAACTGGGGACAAGCCCAACAAACTGGGGACAAGCCAAATAATACGGATGTTAACTAGGGACTCGCCGAACATGGATTTAACCCAAACGTAAGTGACGTGGAAACGTCAAAACCTTAGCTAACACGAAAATGTTAAACCTTTGTCTTGAGATAACATGAAAATGTTATAAACTGGTGGTATGGTACGTCTACCATAAATCGTAGGATCCTCCATATAGCCAAAGACAATGAAATTGTCAGCCACTAAGCGTGTAATGGTCCCGCTGCCCTGGACTATACGTTGGATAGCGTGCGCTCCAGGCGAGAGTGTAGAAACTCTAATTTATAAGAAAGGTGAAAACCTTTAAACCTTGGAAGATATGACCATCGGGGGTCATACCTTAATCGTGGGCTAGGGCAAAGGAAATAGTAAAATACCTTAGACGTGAAGGAGAGGTGGCCAACCTCTTAGACATTTATCCTCTAACTAGAATCATGCATAATTATTTAATACTTGGAAAAAACAAATGTTAAGAATATCTTATCCTTAAATTAATAAAAATTTTAAACGAATAAGTGATCAGATAGATATTACCAATTTCAGGATCCTAGATCCTATAAAGATACTCGATCTTCAAAGGATACTTGATCCTAAAAGCATATTTGATCCTGATCAGAAAAAGTACTTCATGAGGTGGATAGCATTCCATGGTCTTGGTAACCTGTTGCCTTCCATAGTGAGCAAATGATATTCCCCCTTCCCTGCTTCCGACTCAATTAGGTAAGGACCTTCCCACTTGGGTGCTAGCTTTCCATCAGCCGGAATGGTTGTATTCTGGAAGGCTTTCCTCAAGACCAAATCTCCTTCTTGAAATCTTCTAATCCTTATACTTTTGTTGTATGCCCCAGCTACCTTTTTTTGATATGCTGCTATTCTGATCTTGGCTAGGCCTTTGAGTTCTTCAACAGTGTCTAAATCATCAAGAAGGATTCCACTATTGGCTTCAGGATCACAGATGCTTGTTCTGGATGTAGGAACCACCATCTCTTTAGGGATTACTGCTTCGGATTCAAACACCAATGAGAAGGGTGTTTGGCCTGTTGCATTCTTGGGTGTCATTCTATCAGCCCAAAGAACATATGCTAGCTATTCGGCCCACTTGTCTTTCTTGGATCCTAGCTTCTTTTTCAGGTTGTTGATGATGATTTTGTTTCTTGACTCTGCTTGACCATTATCTTGAGGATGAACCGGTGTGGAAGTAATCATCTTGATGCCCCAACTGTCACAAAATTTAGTAGTTCTTTTCCCAATAAACTGGGATCCATTATCACAAACAATTTTCAGATGGGATACCAAATCTAGTTATAATGTTTCTTTTAATGAAGGATATAACTTCCCTTTCTCGGACTTGTACGAACGCTTCTGCTTCAATCCATTTAGAGAAGTAGTCTGTCATAGCAAGCATAAAGACCTTTCCACCTGGTGCCTTTGGTACCTTGCCAACAATATCCATTCCCCATTTCATGAAAGGCAATGAAGAGAATATAGGATACATTGGTTCTGCTGGCTGATGAAGGATGTTTGCATTCCTTTGACAAGCATCACACTTCTTTGAGTACTCCATTGCATCCTTCTTCATTGTTGGCCAGAAGTACCCAGTCCTAAGTATCCTAGAGAATAATGCTCTTCCCCCTGTGTGATTGCCGCAATCGCCTTCGTGGAAGTCTTGGAGTACCTCTTGTATTTTAGGATCCTCGATGCATCTTAAATAGGGACCTGCAAGAGATTTTCTATATACAATATCTTGTAAAATGATGAATTATGATACCTTCAATCTGAAAGCTTTAGGATTTTCCCCTGTAGGGATTTCGCCATCTTGAAGGAACTTCTCAATTAGAAGGATCCAAGATCACGCTTTTTGAGAGGATGAAGGATCCTTAATTTTTTCTGTGCAATCCACTGTTTCCTCCACAGCTTCCTGTTCTCCAATTGTCGGAAACAATATATGAATGATAGGTATCTTTACATCATCCGGGATCTTCAATGATGATGCTAAGTTCGCCAAGGCATCTGCCCCAACATTTTTTTCTCTAGGTACCAGCATGATACTAAATGACTCGAAGGATTTTGCTAATTCCTTCACAATCTCTAAACATTTGATCATATTCTCACCTTTCACGGTATAAGAGCCGTTAAAGTGGTTAGTTATAAGTAAAGAATCTATATAAACTTGAAGATACCTGATCCTCATTTGTTTGGCTAAAATTAAACCTGTGATAAGTGCTTCATATTCTGCCTCATTGTTGGTGGCTTGAAATGCACATGCAACGGACTAGGGTATTATGTCCCCCTGTGTCAATTTTAGTAGGATACCTAATCCTGTTCCTCTTACATTGGATGCTCCATATGTGAAGAGGATCCAAGGATCCTTGGTTTCTTCTAATTGTTGAACCTCCAGGTCAGCTTCCTTTTACATGTCACTGCTGAAATCAGCCACAGAGTCTGCTTGTGCTTGCGCTTTGATGGCTATTCTAGGCTCATACTGAGTATCATATGCACTCAGCTTCAAAGCCCACTTGGCCATCCTCCCTGACAATTCTGGTTTTCTAAGCACATTCTTAACAGGATAATTAGTTCTCAAAATAATAGTATGCGTTTCAAAGTAATGTCTCAATTTAGTAGAAGCCGTAATAAGTGCAAGAATTAATTTTTCTAAATGAGAATACCTGGCTTCCGCATCTAAAAGACTTTTGCTTACATAATAAACTGGATGCTGTTCACCTTCATGATCCTTTACCAGGATAGCACTTACGGCTTTTCTTGAAACAGCTAGGTACAGATATAAGGATTCTCCATCCACAGGCTTCATCAAAGTTGGTGCTGAGGATAAGTAATCCTTTAAGGCTTTCAATGCAACTTCATGCTTTTTCGTCCATTCAAACTTCTTTTTTTACTAAGGATGTCGTAGAACTTTTTGCACTTCTTGGAGGATCTGGAAATGAATCTATTGAGCGCAGCTATTCTTCCCGTCAGTCTCTGGACATCGTTAGCATTCATAGGTGATTTGATATTGATGATGGCTTCTATCTGTTCGGGGCTCGCTTCTATTCCTCTTTTGGTCACCATGTATCGTAGGAACTTCCCAGCTTTGACACCAAAATGACATTTTGATGGATTCAACTTCATATTGTACTGATCTAGGAAGTTGAAAGCTTCTTCTAGATCATTGAGGTGATCCTCTGCCCTTTTTGATTTTACCACCATGTCATCTATGTAGACCTCCATAGTCTTGCCTCGCTGATCCTTGAACATCATGTTGACTAATCTTTGATATGTTTCCCCTGCATTTCATAGTCCGAACGGCATATCAATATAACAATATATACCGGTAGGAGTCATGAATGTTGTATCCACTTGATCAGATGGTTCCATCTGAATTTGTTGAAATCCAGAGGAAGCATCCATAAAGGTAAGCATCTCATGTCCTTCCGTCGCATCCACCATGGAGTCTATATGTGGTAACAGGAAAGGATCCTTGGGGCATGCCTTATTAAAATCAGCAAAATTGACACACACCCTCCACTTTCCATTCTTTTTAGAAACAACAACCACATTAGCTAACCATCTAGGATACTTAACCTCTCTTATCATACCGGCCTTAAGAAGTTTTTCAAATTCTTCTTGTATGATCGCGTTCCTCTCAGGAGCGAATTTCCTTCGCTTCTGATGGACATGTTTAACAGATAAATCAAGGCCTAACTTGTGAGTAATTACCTCTTTAGAAATACCTGTCATGTATGAATGTCTGAAGGCAAACGTGGACTTTCTTCGCTTTAGGAATGATACTATATCCTCCTTAATTTCACCAGGAATACTGGATCCTGTGAACAATTTCACATCTGGATCCTCGGGATCTAAGGATACTTCCTTTATGTCTCTAACCCGAGCTTCCAAAACGTCCCTAGGATGCTGCTGTGGTTGCTATGCTATCGTGTGTTTGGCTGTCGGCTTCATATATGAAGAATAATAGTTCTTGGCTTCCACCTGATCACCATCTATTCTTACTACTCCCCAAGGAGTCAGAAGTTTAATGCTTTGATGGTAAGTAGAGGCCACTGCTTTCATCCCATGTAGCCAAGGCCTGCCCAAAATAAAATTGCAACATGAAAGGTTATCAATAACACAGAAATTCTGGTAAGAATTTAACCCTTCGATGAATATTGGGAGTTTAATGCCCCCCAATGTTTTCTTGGTTTCACCATTGAAACCCACTAGCACTGACGTCCTTGGGATGATCTCCGAGTCTAGTATGTTCATCTTCTGAAGTACATCGTGTTGAATGATATTGACCGAGCTTCCACTATCGACTAGGATCCTGCGAACATTATGGTTAGCAATAAACAAAGTAATGATCAAACCGTCATGATGTGTATCCTGGATGTTTGATTTATCTTCTTCATTGAAGAATATCCTTTTGTCAGTCGTCAAAGTGGTGGATATTACTGGTCTTTCTCCATTCTCCAACTTGGTATCTTTGGCGTTCCTTTTTGCCCAAGAGAAAGGAGTACCGCAGATATCCGAGCCACCGGAGATGAAGTTGATTACTTGAGCATTTGGTGGGGGCGGAATTGCTTTTTGAGGGACCTCTTCAGGATCCTGGATCCTTGACTTTTTTCTTCCCAACATTTCCTTAAAATGGCCCTTGCTTAGGTGGTATTCAATTTCCCTCCTCAAACTAATGCAATCGTCCGTCATATGGCCAAAGTCCTCATGGAAGGCGCTCCATTTGGATTTGTCTTTGTAGGTCGTTGACTTCTCGTTCTTTCGGGGCTACCTTGCCTTCTCTCCTAGATCCTTAATGGCACAAATTAAGCGATGAGTATCCACGGAGAAACAATACTCTGAGATGCTTGGGTAATCTTCATCGTCGTCTCCTTCTTCAACTGCTCGAACATTTTGGTTGTTGAATTTGGAGTACGGATTTGAGTTGTTGTTTCTGAACAAGGATCCTTTATTCTTGTCAGGGGATTCTTGCTTCATTTGAGCCCCCCAATCATTCTTGGATCCTTTTGTCATCTTCCAGCCGTATGAACCTTAATGCTTTATTCCTTACTTCGTCTAAAGACCTGTAAGGAGTCATCACAAGATCATCATAAAAGGGGGAGCCCCTATTTAGCCCCATATTGAAGGCCTCTACATCCGTAGCCATGTCAAGATTTGAGATTTCTAGGGCCTTCCTGCTAAACCTTTTGAAAAAATCCCCAATGGATTCATCATTAGGTTAGACTACTCTATATAGGTCACTAGTTAACTTCTCAAATTTCCTACTACAGGAAAACTGGCTGTTGAAAAAGTTAACTAAATATGAGAAAGAAGTACCAGAAAAGGGAGGAAGACTTAGCAGCCATTTTAAAACAGATCCTGATAGTGTGGCTCCAAAACCCTTGCACAGACAAGCCTCCTTGAGCCTCTAAGGAATCGGGTTGATTTCCATCCTTTCCCTATATTTTGCTACATGCTCTTCAGGATCAGTGGTCCCGTCATACACTTTCATGTTGGGGTTTTGAAAGCGTTTCGGGATCTCTGCATCATAGATTGGTGGAGCAAATATGAACAATTTGTGGCTTCCCTCCGGTATTTTAGGGATAGGACAGATTACCCCTGGTATACTAGATATCATATCCTTGAGTTTTTGCAGTTCCTTAGCCATAGCTTGGTTGATACCTGCATCCTGCATGGAACCATGGTTAACATTTAAGGATATGGGATCATGCATGTTACCTCCTTGTTGTGTGAACGTTGGTATTCCAAAAGATTAGCTGAGGTAAGAAGCATCTGCCACAGGAGTTGGTCCACCAGAGGCGATGGTTTGCATGGGGATAATATCTCTTTCATGGACCTTCGAAGACCTCTGATGTTGAATTCCGGAGGATCCTTGATTCTGGAGAAAGGATCCTTGATTCTGGATGAAGGATCCTTGAGGCTTGGAGTTGAAGGATCCTTGATTAAATAATATGGATGATCCTGGTTGAAGGATCGATGATCCTCCCTGGAACATGGAGGATCCTTGAGCCGGATGACCCATCGATCTTGGATTAATGATTGAAGATCCTTGCTGAAAGATAGAGGATCCTTGAATCTGCTGGCCCATGAACCCCTGATGATGGATAGATTATCCTTGCTGGAAAATTGAGGATCCCTGAGTTTTCTGATTCATGGCTCCCGGTTGGAGGATAGATGATCCTTGCGTCTGTTGAGCCAAGGATCCTGGAGTAGTAAAATCCAGCATCCTAAGCATTAGAGGAGTCTGATCTTCTGGCGGCCTCTTAGTCCTCTTGAGGTCTTCTATCTCCCGAAGGATCCTCTGGTTATTCTTGTTTTGTTGCTCCATGTATGCTTTAACCTATGAAAATATAGCAGAAACATAATTGTTAGTATTGACCACCGAAGTGGCAGCAGTAGTTTTCGAGCTAGAGAAGACTGCTAGTTGCGTCTTGTTTCTAGTAGTAGTATCCCTCGGTGCTCCGAATGTGAGCTAAGTTTGTGTGTGGTTACAGAGAATTCTAAGCTAGTGTATCCGAATGTGAGCTAGTAAGTTAGTGTTTAAAACCTAGTAGATCATAACTCGTTTATTAACAAAAATCACAACTAACTATAACTCCTATAATCACGCCACTCTTCCCACTAGCCATTCCATCTCTTTTAACCACGTGCGGGGGTCGTACAGTAGCACAAAAACAAGATGACCAGATCGTCCAGCCATTATATCTATCAAACACAACACCACTCAAATACAATCATTAGTAAACAAATAATACCAAGGATCCCTGATCCTTCATAATATGAAACATATCTCATGGATAATCTATCCATAAGATAGTCAAGAATAATGGATCCTCAACGTAAAATTTATGCCCTAACAAATATGGTCACCATATTGATTCTTGTAATGAAAGGTTCTCTTTCAAACAACTTCATGTTCCAAATGAAACAAAGTTTGGTCAAGACTTTGGTTTGTACAAACAGAAGTATGATGAATATTTGGGAAAAGGAAAGGTGTGTGGAAAGGAGAAAGTGAACAAGGTTGAGCAGATGGTTAGTGTAAAAAAGGATGGGAAGGTTAATGTGAAACCATAGAAGAATGTGGTTGATCAAGTCAAAAGAAACAATATTCCTATAAAAACTGAAACTACTGTAAAAAGAAACATACAACCATTGAGAATTATTCCTAATCAAGACTCAAGATCAGTTAAATCTGTTGATTCTCAAAAATCACCAAACAATGGAAAGAAAGGGAAACGGGATGTTTTCTCAAGAAATAAACCAAAAGAGTTGAATGGTGATGAAAAATTTCTAATGAAAAATGGGTTTGAACCTCATGGATTTCTTTGGAAACCAAGGAGTGAAGTTCAAGAATCACAGAAATTTGATGTGAGAGATTTTTCAAGTGATAAAGGAATATGTGGTGCAAGAATGCAAAATCATAATTCCTTATGCGAACACTACAAGCCCAACTGATAGTGGCTATGAAACTGATGAATTTGATGTTTGTGAAGTGATATGACGATCCTAAGCCTATTTCCAATTCAAATACACCAATTGTCCATGTCATTGATGATCTGCAAGTTGATTTAGCTTGCATTTCATTGCCAAACTAATCATTTCTCTTTGATATGTGCAGGACAGTCCACTCCACTGAATGATGTATGGTACATGGATACTGGGTGTTACAGGCACATGACGTGTGACAAAAGGTCACTTGTGAACTATGAAGAGAAATTTGAAGGACCGGTAGCTTTTGGAAGTGATGAGAATGGTGGAAAAATTGTTGGAAAAAGCATTCTAACCAATGGCAAGGTGTCATTTGACAATGTGTTCTATGTAGAAGGATTACAATATAACCTCTTAAGAATATCTCAAATGTGTGTGAAGGGTTATAAGGTTGGATTTGATGATTCACACTGTTTCATCCTCAAACCTAAATTTGTAATTCCGCCTGACATGATTATGACGATGGCACCAAGGAATAGCAATCTCTATGAATTGAATATGAAAAAGGCTGTTTCTAGAGGAGGTACCTGTTTTGTTTCCAAAGCCATTGAAAATGAATCTAAATTGTGGCATAGAAAGCTTTGTCATGTCAACCTAAAGAACATGAACAGACTGGTGAAGGGTGAGCATGTCATTGGTTTACCCACAAGAGAGTTCAAGCTTGATGACAAATGCATTTCTTGTCAGAAGGGTAAGCAGCACAAGTCTTCACACAAGACAAAACTCATTAACACAATTGATCAAGTGCTTGAGATGCTTCACATGGATCTTTTTGGTCCTGTGAGTGTTCCAAGTATAGGCAAGAAGAGATATCGTCTTCTGATAATTGATGATTTTTCTATATATACTTGGGTTTATTTCCTGAGTACCAAAGATGAAGCTGCTGAGTTGATTAAGGGATGTGTTACAAGGGTTAAGAACCAGTTGGATGCAAGGGTGAAGGTCATGAGAAGTGATAATGGGACTGAGTTAAAAAATGGAGTAATGGAAGAGTTTTGCAATGCTAAAGGAATTCTTCAACAATTCTCTGCTCCTAGAACTCCTGAACAAAATGGTGTTGCAGAGAGAAGGAACAGAACACTCATAGAAGCTGCAAGAACCATGCTAGTAGATGCTTTTCTACTTGTCACTTTTTGGGGCAGAGTCAATTAATACAGCTTGCTATGTTCAGAACAGAGTAATTCTCAACAAAAATCAAGAAAAGACTCCTTATGAGATTTTGTTTAAAAGAAAACCTTACATCAAGTTTCTCAAGCCATTTAGATGCAAATGTTCACTTCTGAAAACCAAGGATTATCTCAACAAGTTTCAAGCAAAATCCTTGGATTGCTTCTTTGTTGGTTACACAACACACTCAAAAGCTTACAGAGTATATGTGAAAGATCATTTGAGTGTGATTGAATCATATGATATTGTTTCAATGAAAATAAATTCAATACAGTTGATGGTGCTGCATGGCTGTTTGATCTTGAGAAGTTAATCAAGTCCTTCAAGATTTATCCTGAAGACTTTGTTGAAACTTTTTATAAGACTAGTGTGATTATAGAAGAAACTTCAAAGAAACTCTATTTGGACAAGGTATGTTTAATGGTTGCTGGGAAAAGGCCTGAATACAACTTCATAAAGCATCCTTCAACTGCTAAAAATGAACAAGCTCCAGTTCAAGTTTAAGAACAGGATCAAGATCAATCAAATCAAGACAATCAAGAAAATCAAGATGATCATGTTTTGAATGAAGTAGATTCTAACAACCAAGATGATACTGAAGAAGCAAGAAGAAAGAAAGATTTGAAGACGTGTTTCAAAGTTTGAATTTTGGAAACAATGGTGCATCTACCTCACAACGGAACAATGAAGAAGCACCAGATCTTCATGACGCAACAACTGATTTGATCATTGATGAACCTGATCTCAATGACATAAATATTGATTCTATTGTATCTACTGATGTTATTGTTCAATCCTCTTATGTTGAAAAGAATCATCCTCCTGAAAATATCATTGGAAACATCAACGAAAGAGTAACCAGAAGTGCTTCTGAATCTGCAAACATTTGTTAGTACTCCTGCTTTCTATCCCAAATAGAACCCAAGAACATTGTTCAAGCATTGAAAGATAACAGCTGGGTAGAAGCTATGCAAGAGGATTTGGCTCAATTCGGAGATCTGCAAGTATGGGAACTTGTAGACAAGCCAAGAAACAGATATGCCATTGGAACCAAATGGGTTTTCAGGAATAAAAGAGATGAAAGAGGATTTGTGATTAAGAACAAAGCAAGACTTGTTGCATTGGGATGCCTACAAGAAGAAGTGATTGACTTTGTGGAAGTCTTTGCACCAGTTGCAAGACTTGAAGCAATAAGAATTTTCATGGCTTATGCTGCTTCAAAAGATATAAGGGCATTCCAACTAGATGTCAAATCTGCATTTTTGAATGGAAAAATAGAAGAGGAGGTGTATGTAACTCAACCACCAGGATTTGAGGACCCTGATTATCCTAACAAAGTGTAAAGTTAAACAAAGCTTTGTATGGACTTCATCAAGCTCCAAGAGCTTGGTATGATAAGTTATCCAATCATTTGCTTGAAAATGGTTTTCAAATGGGAGCCATTGACAAGACCCTCTTTTACAAGAAGAATGGAAGAGATTTGCTTTTGTTGCAAGTCTATGTTGATGATATTATTTTTGGTTCAACCAATAAACTAATGTGTATGGAGTTTGAAGAGGTGATGAAATCCAAGTACGGTATGAGCTCTATGGGAGAAATGAACTTCTTTCTTGGATTGCAAGTTCAACAGAAAGCCGATGGGATTTCATATACCAGTCTAAGTATGTGCAGGACATATTAGACAAATTCAAGTGCAATGATCTTAAAACTGCATCCACCCCAATGGACACAAAAGAGAAAATGATAGCAGATTAAAAGGGGGAGCCATGTCAGGTCCCCGAATTCAACTGGATCTTACTCAAATTATGTCATAACTCACACAAATAAATGTGTCGACAAGGAAGTTAATGACGGGTTGCTATATTTAGAAATATTATTATTTACTAAAGGCGAAATCAATAGTAAACAGGGTAGTTGCTATCAATATTCATATGTAACTAACACACACAAGATTCACTCAAAAGATTTTCATTCATACGAAGATCATCATACAAAAGGGATAATCTATTTAGGGTTTCTTGTAAGAAAACGGCAGTGGCTCAATAAATATTCTATTGTATTCAGCCGCCTATTTTTCGTATGTCCTCCGCCTCTGTTGTTTCTTTGGTGTGCTTTAATTATTCCTTTTATAGGCCTGACACCTTTGGACAGCTGTCATTTCTTCTAGAAACCCTAAATCATAAAACATATTCAAAATTACATATTCAGAAATAATCCTAAGTGTAAAACAAGTATTCCGGGTAGGCTCTGCATCAATTTTGTCTTTCCGAGTATGCTCTGCCATCCTTCATAACTTGGTAACATAGAAGTGTGCCCGAGATCAGTTTCCGGGTAGACTTTACTTGAAGAGTATTTTACCAAGTAAAATACTCACCGGGTAGACTTCAATCTTCTTGACTTTGCCAGACTTTGCCCGACAAACCCTTACGAGCAACCTTGTTCTTCAATGGTCCCGTCAACCCTTTGCTAGTGAAAAGCTTATTAGCAAAGAGTTCTTGGTGGCACTGTTCCTTGCTTGTGTTGAACCTTGCCCGATGATTCTTAAGATATTCCATCAAGACATCAAGCATACTTGGACCATACTTATTAATGAATACCTTGCCCGGTCTTCCAATTACTTGGCTTCATAAGCTTGGTTAGCCAAAATCTTACTCAGGAGTGAGCTTTACTTGGCTATGAAGAACAGACTTGCTTGATAAAGTGATCCTTGCCCGGATAAGCATAAACTAGTGAACCATGCCCGGTAATACACTAATTTGCAAACCCTGCCCGGATATCAAGAAGACTTCAAGAAGATAACCATGCCCAATAGACAGAATATCGTGCCCGGCTAAGTGAAAGCTTGCTCGGAAGTCTAAGGTGTGCCCGGATCCGTACTTAGAAAATTATGAGGAGGTTGAGAAGTTTCCAATCTTCAATATGATCATTCATGGGTAAAATCTTGACCCAACAATCTCCCCCTAACTCCCCCTTTTATACCTTTTGAAAGTGGGTTTTAAATGCATTTTGTCGTGTAGTGAATTATTAGCTGTCAAACATAATAATCTTATCCACTTTAAAACCTTACCCGATAAAATTAATAAGTTAAACTTTGCCCGGAAAAAGTTTCATTATTAATTGACAAAGTTTACTCGGCATCTTCCACTTACAAACCTTGCTTGGTCAAGTTAACTAATTTAAAGTCAAGTAAAGATGAAGAAAGCTTACTCGAAATACCAGATTTCTTGAGAACTTAATCACAAGACAAACAATCAAGTATAAAATATCAAATAAGCATCCTTGCTAGGAATCAATTAAGATGCCCAAATTAATTTATCACATATAAATCAAGTAACTCAATCTAGCAAAAACCCTATCAAAACCATAAACACATTCAATCAAACATACTTTGATGAACAGTGTGCCCGAGCAACCATCCTAATGTATGGTGTGCCCAAACAACCTCCATAAGCAAAGTATACCCGAATAACCTCTCCTTGAGTAGAAAGTGTGCCCGAAAAGATATCAAGCAGACAGTGTACTCGGAAAGTCAGATTTTGAAATTACCAAGTATATTGAGGGAACAATAGTGTACCCGGAATATAAAGTGTGCCCGGAAGACAAAGTCTGCCCGAAAACACTTGTAATTTCAAAGAAGTCATAATCACAAACAATACATAGCATGCTTGGAAATAGATTAATCATAAAACACCTAGGTATGCAATAGTCTAAAATTTCAAAGTTTGCTAGGATAATCATATTCAAACATCAGGTATGCCCGAGAACTAAATCAAACAGTTTAGTCTACCCGAGACAATATAAATTATCAAATCATACCTAAAAAGGACAAACTTAGATAAAAGTACATAAGTGTGCCCGGAAAGGTTATAAAGCATCAAACCTTACCCGAAAATACGTATTCAATCATAAGCAATCAGGCTTGCCCGGAAAGTGACTAAAATAGTAACTCTACCCGAAAAGTATCAAATACTTCAAAGCATGCCCGAAATGGTAAACTTAGTTAAAAAAAACATTTAAGTGTACTCGGAAAGGGTATAAAATATTAAACCCTACCCAAAAATACATATTCAAGCATTTTCAACTTTTTGTGCTCGGGAAGGTTAGAAAATATCAAACCTTGCCCGAACTTACATATTCAACCTATTTTAGGCAAAATGCAACACTGTTTGACTCAAACCACTTGTCAAAGACATTTCAGACCATAGTTTAAGAGCAAATGGTGCATTTAGAGATCAAATTTCAGTTATGTTACTTTTCAGGAATGGGATCATATTGACTAAGTAGCTTTCTCAATACTTCATTCTCAGCATTATTATGACTACAAAAACAGGTCAACAACAGGTCTAGACTTAACATGATTTTCATCTCTTTGGTGATATTATTAAGTTCAATTAAGTTTGCAGAAAATTTAATGGATAACACATATTGTTTTCTGATGCTCCTTATCTGTCCTCAAGGCTTATTTGGCTTTCTCCAAATCACCCCAATTTTGACTTTGACCCCCTGGTTTTGGTTAAAACTTATAATGACAGAACATAATTTTGAAAATTTTTAAGATATTTTTTTTCAAATATACAAACATATGTGAGGTTGAACGTTGGACTTACATGCCATGCAAATCGGACTTACAGGCCTTTCATTCAGGATGTTTAAAGGACTTATATTATTGCCTCCACCCTTGTAGTTCTGAAATTAACCCTCATGTTTGCATTTACTTATTAAAAAAAATTGTGAACATGTATCAACTTTTGGTTGAATAAATATTGAAAATGAAAGTAGTTCACAACTGTTCTTTGTCATTCTTTAAAAGATGTTACATTTTGGGTAACCAAAAACCAACAGGCTTGTGTATGACTGGATAATCACTTTTCTGCCTATCATTTGAAAAGATTTATCTAGAAACATGCATAGAAAACAATGTAACTCCACATAAATCTTGGCATTTTCTTTATGTTTATATCACCTTAGATTTTACATATCATGAGAAAGCAACCATACATGTCAATGACTGTACTAAGAGTCCTTTTAGCCTAATAAATCCATATGATTGGCTAAGTAGTCAATGTACTATCATTTCCCAATATAAACAATTTTAAATTCAGACACCCCAATATCTTCTGTTTGACTGGTAAATGGTTGTTCTGTTTGACCACAAGTGGTCAGCAGGACCAAACATATATGTGAGTATATGTCCTTTCAAATCAGAATTATTGACATAGTTCTAAGTGAATGAATAGAAAACAAGTTACAGATTGCCCCAAATGCCTTCAGTTTTCCAGGTTAATGGCTATCCTATCTGTCTGAAAACAGATGACAGTACCAACATATACAAGTATATGCCATTCCAACTTGAGCAAATGACATAATTTTCAGCAAAAGTAACTCTTGAGACTTTTCATTGAAAATCCTTTTAAGCTTCTTTAAAGCTTGAACTGAATAGTATTATCATATCTCAACACCATTAAGAACTTGCTCATGTTTAGATCAAAATTTGTGATTATGCAAAAATTCATTTGATAATTCATTTAAAACCTTAAAATTTGACATAAAGACATATTTTGACACAAACAGTTGTAACATATTCAAATCTTAATCATTCTTAACATCATTAAAATAAGTAGACATTCTTAACATTCATAGTCTAACGTATCCTAATAACATCAAGATGATCAGATAACATACATATTCAAGCAATCATAATCGAGTGATTACTCATGACATCAGATAAGCATTTAATCAGTTTAATCAATCCAAACTACTTATCATACTGTCAAAACAGTTAACTGATAATCAATCATTAGCATCAATGACATATAAATAGCACAGATAATCAGTTGAGTACACAACAGTTAACATCAAACAAGTCATATTCATAACATATTCATTTAACATATTCATTCAATATTCAAAGTATGTGACCTCAAGTAAGAATAGTCAATTAGCACATTGAGACACACACTAAGCACACATCCTCAATCAAACCTCATCTGAGTTGATCATACCCAGAGCTTTCAGAAGAAAGTTGAATCTGGTTCTATCAAGTGGCTTGGTGAATAGGTCAGCCAAGTTCTCACTTGTATCAACTCTCTTCATTTCAATCAAACCTTTTCATTACAATCTCTAATGAAGTGATGTCTGATTTCAATGTGCTTAGTCTTTGAATGTTGGACATGATTCTTAACAGTAAAATATGCAGCAGTATTATCAATGAGAATAGGGGTATTCAGAAAATTCAAACCATAATCCAGCATCTGGTTCTGAATCCATAGAACTTGGGCACATCAAGCAGATGCAGCAATGTATTCAGCTTCAGCAGTTGAGATTGAGACAGTAGTCTGCTTCTTGCATTACCATGACACCAGCCTTTCACCCAAAAGTTGACATCCTCCTGAGGTTGACTTCTTGCTCATGTTACATCCATCATAATCACTGTCTGTGTAGGCAATAAGGTCAAAATATTGGTTCTTTGGATACCAAATCCTTAAGTATGGTCTTCCCTTCAAATATCTGAATATTCTCTTAACAGCATTCATGTGGGAGACTTTTGGACTTGCTTGGAATCTTGCACAGACACATACAGCAAACATGATATCTGGTCTTGAAGCAGTAAGATACATCAGAGACCCAATCTTTGCTCTGTATTAATGATCATCTACTGGCTCCCCATTTTCATCATCTACCATCTTTTCTTTGGTATCCATTGGAGTTGAAGCAGACTTCAAATCATTACATTTGAATTTCTCTAGGATGTCCTGCACATACTTAGACTGGTAGATGAAAATCCCATCAGCTTTCTGCTGAACTTGCAATCCAAGAAAGAAGTTCATTTCCCCCATTGAACTCATGTTGTATTTGGATTTCATTACCCCTTCAAACTCCATGCACATTTGTTCATTTATTGAACCAAAGATGATATCATCAACATAGACGTGTAATATCAGCAAGTCTGATCCCTTTCTCTTGTAAAAGAGTGTCTTGTCAATGGCTCCTCTTTTGAAACCATTTTTAAGAAGATGATTTGACAGCTCATCATACCATGCTCTTGGAGCCTGATGCAATCCATAAAGGGCTTTATTTAGTTTATACACCTTGTTTGGATACACTGGATCTTCAAAACCTGGTGGTTGAGCACATACACCTCTTCATCAATCTTTCCATTTAGGAATGAAGACTTTACATCAAGATGGAACACTTTAATGTTCTTTGAGGCAGCATATGCAAGAAAGATTCTAATTGCTTCAAGTCTTTCAACTGGTGCAAAGACTTCCTCAAAGTCTATTCCTTTCTTTTGAAGGCATCCCAATGCCACAAGTCTAGCCTTGTTCTTAATCACAATACCCCTCTCATCCCTCTTGTTTCTGAAAACCCATTTTGTTCCAATTGCATATCTGTTCCTTGGCTTGTCAACAAGATCCCAAACATGTAGATCTCTGAACTGTGCCAGTTCCTCCTGCATTGCCTCCACCCAACTACTGTCTTTTAGTGCTTGAACAATGTTCTTTGGTTCTATTTGGGATAGAAAGCAGGAGTATAAATAGATGTTTGCAGATTCATAATGACTTCTAGTAACTCTTTCATTTATATCTCCAATGATGTTTTCAGATGGATAATTCTTTTCAACATAAGGGGTTTGAACTATCATATCTGCAGACATGTTTGTGTCAATATTTGATTCACTGAGATCTGGTTCTTCAATGATCAATTTTGTTTCAGCATCATGAAACTCTGGTGCTTCTTCAATGTTCTGTCTTGAGGTAGATGCACCATTGTTTCCAATATTCAAGCTTTCAAACAAATGTTGAAATCTTGTTGTAGTCACTTCTTCTTCAGTTGTTTGGTTTCTTGGGTTCTCCTCAGTCTGAACTTGATCATTTTCTACTTCTTGATTGTCTTGATTAAGCTCTGCATGATCTTGTTCTTGGTCAACAATTTCATTTGAGATACCCTTGATAAATGTATACACCTTTTCTTTGCTAGCAACCTTCTTCCATAATCCTTCAAAGTCCAATATTTTCTTCTTTTTCTCTTTATATACACTGGTCTTGTAGAATGAATCATCAAAGTCTCAGGATAAATCTTGAAAGACCTTATCAATTTTTCATGATCAAACAGCCATGCTGCACCATCAACTGTGTTGAACTGATTCTCATTAAAGATGATGCCAGTTGACTCAATAACACTCATATGGTCTTTCACATATATTCTGTAAGCTTTTGAGTGTGTAGAATATTCAACAAAGAAACAATCCAAGGACTTAGTTTGAAACTTGTTCAAGTAATCCCTGGTGTTCAGAAGAAAACATTTGCATCCAAAGGGCTTGAAAAACTTGATATAAGGCTTTCTATTGTTGAAAATTTCATATGGTGTCTTGTTATGCCTTTTATTAACAAGTACCCTGTCCTGAACATAGCATGCAGTATTTAAGGCTTCTGCCCAAAATGTCATTGGTAAATTTGCATCTGCTATCATGGTTCTTGCAGCTTCAATAAGTGTTCTGTTTCTTCTTTCTGCAACACCATTTTGTTCAGGAGTTCTAGGAGCTGTGAATTGCTGAAATATTCCCTTTTGTGTGCAGAATTCTTCCATAACTCCATTTTTGAACTCTGTACCATTATCACTTCTCATTGTTTTAACTTTCTTATTCAGTTTATTCTCAATCATTATCACACAGCTCTTAATCAATTCTGCAATCTCATCTTTTGTACTCAGGAAGTAGACCCAAGTATATCTTGAATAATCATCAATGATCACAAGACAATATTTTTTCTTTCCTATACTTGGCACACTTACAGGACCAAAGAGATCCATGTGAAGTAATTCACGTACTTGATCAATTGAACTAATGAGTTTTGACTTATGAGTTGATTTGTGTTGTTTTCCCCTTTTGACATGAACTGCAATGATCTTCCAGTTTGAACTCTCTTGTAGGTAATCCAATAACATGCTCACCCTTAACAAGTTTGTTCATATTATTCAGATTCACATGACATAGTTTCTTGTGCTACAATTTTGATTCATTTTCAGTGGCTTTGGAACCAAGACATGTACCACCCCTTGAAACAGCTTCCTTCATGTTGAGCTCATATAGGTTGCCATTTCTAGGTGCCATCATCATAATCATTTCAGGTGGGATGACAAATTCAGGTTTTAAGATGAAACAGTGTGAGTCATCAAAACCAACTTTGTATCCCTTGTCACACATTTGTGATATTCTTAACAGATTGTATTGTAAACCTTCAACATGAAACACATTATCAAATGAAACTTTTCCATTTGTTAAAATTCCTCTCCCAGCTATCTTTCCACCATTTTCATCACTTCCAAATGCCACAGGACCTTCAAACTTTTCTTCATAATTAACTAGTGACCTCTTGTCACAAGTCATGTGCTTAGAACATCCACTATCCATGTACCATATGTCATTCGGTGGAGTGGACTGCTCCTGAGATGATGAACCAACTTCTTTTTCAATTAAGGCCATAAAAGCCACATTTGCCATCTTGATGTCATCTGCAATGTCTTCTTCATGATTACTCCAATCAAAATTACCCTCATGCTGTGAAGTTACAGCCACATTCCCTTGATTTCTAGGTTGATTTTGGTGGATGGAACTGAATTGTTTGGAACAGTTTGATGATTCTGATAGTTGTTCCTTTAAAATCCTTGATTCTGTGGCACAACTTGTTGATTATTGTTCATTGGAGGCTGTTGGAAGTTGTTGAAGTTGGGGTTATAGTTGTTGGAGTTGTTGTTATTGAAGTTGTTCCTTGGCTGAGTCTGTTGTTGAAACTGATGTGTTGGTTTCTTGGTTGGTTTTGAAATTGGTTCACTTGATAGTTCCTTGGCATGTTGCATTCTCTAGCAAAATGATCGGGCTGTTGGCAGTTGTAACAGATGGCCCTTGACTTGTCAAACCCAATCCTTTCATTTGGCCCTGATAGAAGTGATCTACCAGTTCTGTTATACAGCCTCTTGCTTCTGAGTGCCAACATGGCAGCTTGCCATTTCAAATCCATGTCCTCCAAATCATCTGCATCAATTTTCTCCAAATCATCTTGAACAATGCTTGTATGAACCATGTTCTTTGCAACAAAAGCATTATAAGATTCAGTGAACATTGAGAATAAACCATGATAGTCTGATCCATGACTTCCATTGCCACCAAAAAAAGGTGTATGTCCACTAGCCATTGAGGCTGAATCATGTTCTTCCAAGAGTTGGACATTAAACCTCTGCTGATTTTGTGAGTTGCTTGAACTACTACCAACAAAAGCCTTAGGTGTATCAACACCATGCTCATTTGGTTCTTCAATGATGGGAATCTGTTGCTGGTTTTTGGTTGACAAATTCCCCATAGGTGCAATGAGAGCATTGGTTACTTGAAAACATGGCTTCTCTTATTTGATCATTTCATTCTCAATCATTTCTATTTCTGCAGCTTGAAGAAAGCATAGTACATCATCCACGTTCAACTCATTGAAATTAGGCTTTTGAAGGATGAATTTGCAGGCAATGTACCATTCTTTGGGCATTGAATTGAGCAACTTGGTATTTAGGTCAAGATCATTCATGACATAATCAGTTGTCCTCAACTCATTCACAATAGCTAGAAAACGTTCTAGTATTGATTTCAATCTTTCTCCCTCCTTATACTTGAACCTTTCCAATTGTTGCTTCAATCTTTGCTTCTTTATGTTCTTCAGCTCAGTATTCCCCTCATACATCTCAAGTATGGCATCATACATTTGTTTGGCAGTTGTATGATGTGCCATCTTGGTTAAAATCTCCCAAGACAGTCCTAGCTTAATCATAGCTAAGGCCCTGTCATCCACTTTTCTCGGTCTTTCTCTTACAGCAGGAGATGCATTTGCATTAGCACCTTCATTGTTGTCTTGTGGACCATTCTTGATGGAGTTCCACATATCTACATCAATATAGCAAACGGCTGCTTCAAACAAGACCTTCCATTTAGTGAAATTTTCCTATCCGTACAATCTAGGAATCTTGTTAGTAGACACTTCTTGTTCTTCGTAACCAGACATTTTGAGAAATCAAGAATAGTTTCTTTGTAAAAACAGAGTTAAATAAAAATAATCAGATCTGAACACCATTTTTTCAGATCTGAGTTGTCTGATGCGATTAGAACAAGATTTATATATAAAGATTAAATCTTTAAACAAAATAAGGAAGAGAAAACACCAAATGATTGTAGACCTGGAAGAAAAATGAAGAACAGAGCTTCTGACGTCACGTTTCAATGGAACAGTGGTCTGCTTACGTCATCTTTCTTCAAATCTTCAATCAGCAACAATCTTTCCAAAATAGCAGCAACGATCTCTGATACCACTTGTCAGGTCCCCGAATTCAACTGGATCTTACTCAAATCATGTCATAACTCACACAAATAAATGTGTCGACAAGGGAGTTAATGACGGGTTGCTATATTTAGAAAGATTACTATTTACTAAAGGCGGAATCAATAGTAAACAGGGTAGTTGCTATCAATATTCATATGTAACTAACACACACAAGATTCACTCAAAAGATTTCCATTCATACGAAGATCATCATACAAAAGGGATAATCTATTTAGGGTTTCTTGTAAGAAAACGGTAGTGGCTCAATAAATATTCTATCGTATTCAGCCGCCTATTTTCCGTGTGTCCTCCCCCTCTGCTGTTTCTTTGGTGTGCCCTAATTATTCATTTTATAGGCCTGACACCTTTGGACAGCTGTCATTCCTTCTAGAAACCCTAAATGATAAAACATATTCAAAATTACATTTTCAGAAATAATCCTAAGTGTAAACAAGTCTTTCGGGTAGGCTCTGCATCAATTTTGTCTTTCCGAGTATGCTCTGTCATCCTTCATAACTTGGTAACATAGAAGTGTGCCCGAGATCAGTTTCCAGGTAGACTTTACTTGAAGAGTATTTTACCAAGTAAAATACTCACCGGGTAGACTTCAATCTTCTTGACTTTGCCAGACTTTGCCCGACAAACCCTTACGAGCAACCTTGTTCTTCAACGGTCCCTTAAACCCTTTGCTAGTGAAAAGCTTATTAGCAAAGAGTGCTTGGTGGCACTGTTCCTTGCTTGTGTTGAACCTTGCCCGATGATTCTTAAGATATTCCACCAAGACATCAAGCATACTTGGACCATACTTATTAATGAATACCTTTCCCGGTCTTCCAATTACTTGGCCTCATGAGCTTGGTTAGCCAAAAGCTTACTCGGGAGTGAGCTTTACTTGGCTATGAAGAACAGACTTGCTTGATAAAGTGATCCTTTCCCGGATAAGCATAAACTAGTGAACCATGCCCAGTAATACACTAATTTGCAAACCCTGCCCGGATATCCACTAAAGAAGACTTCAAGAAGATAACCCTGCCCGATAGACAGAATATCGTGCCCGGCTAAGTGAAAGCTTGCTCGGAAGTCTAAGGTGTGCCCGGATCCGTACTTAGCAAATTCTGAGGAGGTTGAGAAGATTCCAATCTTCAATATGATCATTCTTGGGTCAAATCTTGACTCAACAAGCCAGTAGATGAACATGAATACAGAGCGAAAATTGGATCTCTGATGTATCTGACTGCTTCAAGGCCAGCTATCATGTTTTTTGTGTCTGTTGGTGCTAGATTTCAATCAAGTCCTAAGGTTTCTCATAAGAATGCTGTGAAGAGGATCTTTAGATACTTGAAGGGAAGACCTGATTTGGGAATTTATCCAAAGAATCAATCATTTGATCTAGTTGCCTATACAGATAGTGACTATGATGGGTGCAATATGAGCAGAAAGTCTACCTCTGGAGGTTGTCAATTTTAGGGTGACATATTGGTGTCATGGCAATACAAGAAACAGACTACAATGTCAATCTCAACTGCAGAAGCTGAGTATATTGCTGCATCTGCCTGCTGTGCACAAGTCCTCTGGTTTCAGAATCAGATGCTGGACTACGCTTTGAATTTTCTAAACACCCCTATTTACATTGATAACACTACTGCATCATTTATTGCTAAGAATCCTGTACAACATTCCAAGACTAAGCGCATTGAAATCAGACATCATTTTATTTGGGATTGTAGTGAAACAGGTCTAATTTAAGTAAAAAGAGTTGACACAAGTGATAATTTGGCTGACCTATTCACAAAACCACTTGATAGAACCAGGTTCAACTTTCTTTTGAAAGACCTGGGAATAATCAAATCTAATGATGTCTGATTGAGGATGTATGCTTGTTGTGAAAACTGACTATCTTTTCAAAGTCTTGTTGAATGTTTACTTAATCTGTACTCTATATGATAATTGACTATCTTGAGAGAGTGATTATGTTTGAATATGTTAATTTGATGATCATTGATGTGTGCATAATTGATTATCTGTATAACTTAGGTATTTTTGATGCTAGGTTAATGATCAGTGATTATATGTGATGTAAGGATAAGTGTTCTAATTGATTATTCTGCATGTGTGCTTACCTGATATCTTAATGATGTTCTTAAATATGGTTAATCTGATATGATGATGTTATTAGGATATGCTAGACTTTATATTTTGTTATGTCTGCTTATTTTGATGATGTCATTTAAGATTGTGATTTAAATATGTTACTTTCTGTTAGTGTCAAAATATGCTTTTGTATCAAAATTGCATGCTCAAATGAATTTTTTCAAATGAATTTTGCTTAAACCATTTTTCCCAAAACAGAGCAAGTTGTTTAATGGTGCAGAGATATGATAAGATTATTCAGTTAAAAGCTTTATAAAAGCTTCAAAAAGATTTTAAATGAAAAGATCAAAAAGAGTGTTTAAACTAATCATTTTCGCTTAAACTTATGTTGGTTGCTCAAGTTGAAAGGACATATACTTGTATAAGTTTGGTCCGGTCATCTATTCTTAGATTCACATGATAGCCATTCACCTAAAGACTGAAAGCATTCGGGCGATTCAATCAATCAATCAATCATGCCCAGTAAAATCCCACCGACAGCAAAGCTATAAGTAGGGTCTGGGGAAGGTGGGATTTTTATTTTAAATTCTTTCACTTAAAATTATGTCAATAACTCTATGTTGGAAGGACAAGTATTCTCATATATGTTTGGTCCTGTTAACCACTTGTGGATATACAGGATATCCATTTACCTGAAGACTAAGAGTAGTTGGGGTGACTGAGTTTTAAAATGTGTTTTCTGTAACAATTGGGAAATGATAGTACATTGACTATTTGGCCAATCATATGGATTTAATAGGCTAAAAAGACACTTAGTGCAGTAATTGACATGTATGGTTGCTTTCCCATGATGTGTAAAATCTAAGGTGATATAAACATAAAGAAACTGCTAAACTTAATGTGGAGGTACATTGTTGTCTATCCATATTCCAATATACATCTTTTCGAATGATGGGCAGAAAAGTGATTATCCAGTCATGCACGAGCTCGTTGGTGGTCACCAAAAAAGAAATATCTTAATTGAGAATGACAAAGAACAAATGTGAACTACACTATTTTAAATATTTACTCAACCAAAAGTTGATAAATGTTCACAAATTTTTATAAAGAAAAATGCAAACATGAGGGTTAATTCTAGAACTACAGGGGTGGAGGCAATCATATAAGTTCTTTAAACATTCCGAATCAAAGGCCTGTAAGTCCGACTTGCGTGGCCTGTAAGTCCAACGTTCAACCTCACGTATGTTTGTAAAATTTAAAAAGAAATATCTAAATAAAAAATGTTCAGTCGTTACAATTTTGACCATATATCAGGGGGTCGGAGTCAATTTGGGGTGATCTGGAGAAAGCCAAATAAGCCTTGAGAATAGATATGGAGCATCAGAAAGCAATATGTGTTATCCACTTAGTCTTATGCATCTTAATTGAACCTTAATCATATCACCAAAGAAATGAAATTCATGCTAAGTCTAGACATGTTGTTAACATATCTAAAATGTCATAATAATGCTGAGAATGAAGTATTGAGAAGCAACTTAGTCAATATGATCCCATGATTGAGATCTTTTCAGAAAAGAAAAGAAAATGATTCGAAAGAAAAGATAACTGAAATTTGATCTCTAAATGCACCATTTGCTCTTAAACAATGATTTTTAATGATAAATATCTTTGACATTTGGTTTAAGACAAAAAGAGTTGCATTTTACCTTGAAGAGGTGTGAATATGTAATTTCGAGTAAGGTTTGATGATTTCAACTTTATCGGGCACACTTAGATGTTTTTGTCGCAGTTTATGTATTTCGAACATGCTTTGATGTTTTACTTTTCGGGTAGACTTGACTTTTTTAGTTGAAGTTTAACTCTTTCGGACATGATTGGACTTTGAATATGTGTGAATATGTTATTTCTAGCAAGCTTTAACAAATTCAAGTTGTTCTAGCACACTAAGCTGTTTTATAGGATATTTGAATGGTTCTAGTAGGCTTTACATTTCTAAACGTTGAATATGAAATTTCTAGCAAGCTTTATATAGTTTGTACTGTCTAGCATACTTTACTGTTTTGTTTGGAAGTACAACTGTTTCTAGCAAGCTATTTGATATGTTTGATTATACTGTTTACTAGCAAGCTTTGTTGATTTTTGAACTTTCTAGCAAACTTAACTGTTTTATAGGTTGTTTGAACTCATTCTAGCAAGCTTTGTGATTGTTGTGTGAATATGCTTGGATTACTTGTTTCAAGTAAACTTTGATGTTTTAACTGTTATAAGTTCTTGTCTAGCATAGTTCATGTTTGTGAATTGATTCTTTAAAATTACAAGTGTTTTCGGGCAAACTTCGTTTTTGGGGCACACTTTATGTTTCGAGCACACTTTGAGATCTTCAAGTGTTTTTCTTAGCATACTTGGTAAATTCAAAATTATACTTTCCGAGTAAAATTTGTGATCAGAGTCTTTCTCTAGCACACTTTGTATTCTTGAAGTGTATCAAGCATACTTTGCTTCAAAGTATACTTGATTGAATATTTGCAAACTTTTTATGAAATTTCGGGTAAGGTTTGAGTTATTCAGTAGAATGGGCAAGGTTGTTAAAATATGATTAACATCGCAAACTTAAGTGAATAAACTTTTCGGGTAAGGTTTCCAACAATATGCTTTAACGAGCAAGGTTTTAAATGGGAACACATTATCGCGCAAGGTTTGAATTGAAATGATATTTACTTGGATAATGTTACTGTTTGACAGCTATTTACTCACTAAAAGATAAAAAGCATTTAAAACCCACTTTCAAAAGGTATAAAAGAGGGAGTTAGAGAAATTTTAACACTTTCATCTTTCTCTCCTTTCACATTTGCTCTCATTTCAGAAACCCAACCGACTTAATTAAATTAACTCAAAATCCTAACCCTAATTAGTCACCCCACATAATCCGACTCGGTAAGCATAAATTAAGTGTTTTCCGATAATTATTATGTGACTATGGGCATTTAATCTTCATCTTTACTAACTCTCTGTTTTTTGTGTAGGTTATTAATTGGTCGAAGCACAGGTTCTTAAAGACATTTCTTCTCTACTTCTTCAAATTATAATCTAAAACTATTCAAAGATATGAACTTTATGACTAATATTTGCTTTGAATGTGTTTTTTTTTTTTTGAACAGATATGGCGAATGATGAACCGACATATCCTTTTGAGCACAAGCATAACATGTGTGCTCTGTTACAAGTGACTCCGGATAATGAGGAGGTGGCGTACATGATCAAATGGCTCCAAAGATCAAATATTTGATTCGCATTAACTAAGTGCCCTGTACTATATAGAAATCACCTTTTGGATTTCTGGCGCTCTGCTGAGCTTATGGATTATCAAGATGGTAGGCGACTGGAGGCTACCGTGGCTTCGCACCAAATAAATATTACTGAAAGACTTATTCGTACATGCCTTCAATTACATGATGATGACCATAACCCAATAAACTTTACCACCGATCATCTTTTGAAGATTTTTACACAAACAATGGGTTATCAAGGGAATGTCAAAGAAGGACAGTTCCAGAAAGGCATGTTCCCAAACCTGTATAGGTTTTTGATTCACCACATTATTCAAGGTTTTGCCCCTAGAAAGGGATCATGGACTCTTATACTCAGGATTTGGCAAATGCAACAGTTTCAGTTATATATGTTCTTCCATTCAACCTTTCGAAGATGATTTTTAAAGGAATGGTGAGTATGTTGCGGAAGCCCAACAAAGAAAAATTTCTAGCCTATCCCAGATTCCTCCAAATCATTTTTAATCATATGTTACAAGGTTTACCCACAATGGGAACCACTCATGTGCTTCAGAATCCTAATGTGAACAAGAGGATTGCTATATTAGCAAGCACAAGCCATTTTAATCCACAAGCTGAGTTTGATATGCTACCGTGGTTAGTTGATCCTGACGCATATACAATGCTAGTTCCAGAGTTAACCTCTGAGGAGGAAGAGGAGGATGATATGGATGTTGATTCTGATGAATCTGATGGAGATGGTGGAGGAGGAGGAGATGAAGGAGGAGTTGGAGGAGATGTTGATGCTGATGTACAAGATCAGAGGGAGAATATACCTATACCTACACCACCAACAACACCACCGTCCCCACCACCATAATTTGAACAAATCAACCAATCCCCACCCATTCAAACACCACCTTCCCATACCCAAAGCCCACCTGAAACCTATGACCATAATGACCATACCTCTGACCAACCCTTAACCCAAACCCAAACCTTTATCTAAGACCCAAGCCACAACATACATGAACCTTACATTCCTCAAACAATTCCTACTCACTTACTTAACTTTCCACCCACACCAATCCAATCCCCAACCCATTCCCTAACCATATAAACTACTCAAACTACATCTATACCCCTAATCCAAACACTAAATAATTTACCATCCATCAGTGAAACTATCGTACAAAACCCAAGCCCACCCACTGAACCTTCCCAAACCCACACTGAAATACCTGATCCTTTTCAAGACCTACCTACTCAAACATCTTCCCCAAATGATTATCTACTCAAACGAAACATGGATTTACTAGTAGACCTTGTGGAAGTGAGGGGGAGAAATGAGGAACTAAAGAAGGAGAATGTTGAGCTAAAAGAACAGTTGGCCCATGCTTCACAGAAAATTCAAGCCCTGGAGGCTATGGTTGAGAAGATCTCAGCTGTACCAAAATAGGGGGAGAATGTTCCAGAGGCCACTGTTATTGATGAAGAAATGGTAGTTGTTGAGGTGGATATTGAGGCTGATGGATTAAAAAATATGTTTAACATGTATGGTGTTAGTGATATTGATGATAGTGATGAGTGAATGGTTGTTAATGATGATTATGAGGGGGATAAATCTGCTGATGATGAACAAAATTATAATGTGGATAATGAAGTTATGAATACATTGTATGGAGATTTTGATGATGATCTATTGAGAAAGGTGAAGGAAATTGTGGCTGATAAAGAAGAGTTAAAGAGATTAGATGATGAAATTGACAATTTTCCCACACAATCTGAAGAAGAAAGGATAAGAAAAGAAAAGGGGAAAGCAATAGCTGAACCGGATGATGAGCCTGTTGATACACAGGATGTGAATGATGAGGATGAAGATGATGAAGATGTGCAGGCTACCAAGAGGCATGCCAATATTATGAAAGAAACAATGGAGAGGGAGTTCATTGCCCAAACCATGACTGCTGAAGAGTTGGCTGAGCAAGAATCTTTAATTGAACAAGCAAACATTTCCAAGACTCTTGATAAAAATGATGATGTTGAGAAGGAAGTGATAGAAGTTTTGATAAATATGAAACAAGATGAAGAGGTGGATAATACTTTGGCAATTGTGCTGAGCAAATTCAATCAACCTCTGAATGAACCTCATCCTGAAACTCCAACCACTGCTGAACCTACAAAAGTTGGCTCATCTAAGCAGTTGGTACCTGATGAGGTTGGAGAATCTCTGACAACAAAAGCTGCAAAGAGATGGGTTAAAGAAATTTTGGAATACATTAGGAAAAATCCGTATACATGGAGCTGTGTTGAAGATGATGTCAAATATGGAAAGAAGTATTCAAGAAAGAGATTCAGATATGATGAATATGATCAAAGTGACAATGAAACCGATAAGAAAAGGGCTAAGAAGGATGGTGATACTGAGTATTTTGTGGAAAGCCCTAAGGAACACATAAGCCCTGTGATGGCATTCCTATTCAGGTTGGCATGCCTGATGCTGAACCTACCATGATGAACCAAGAATTGATGCACTTGATGGCTAAACTGAACAAGATGATGATACTAATGTTTATGAAAGTGCTGGAGATGATAATGATGATCACAATTATGAAGATGATAATGATGATGATAGTAATGATGATGATGCCAATGATGATTATCAAGCTAATAAAGCTGACACTGTTAAAACTATTGTCTCTTCTCAAGTTGAACAGACTGATGTACAGAGGGAGAACATACAACATAGTCTTGATGAAGAAAGGAGTAATAATCCTCTAATTGTGAGTCTGATTAGACATGGATACAGATTTCAGAGATTGGCTCCTTTGTCTGATGAGGAGTCGCAAAAGTTGATTGATAAGAAGGATTATGAAATCAGGAAAATATTGGAAAAGAAAAATACATATTCCATGAAGTTTAGAGAATATTTGAGAAAGCATGGTTTGAATGAAAAAGATTTGAGAAGAATGAGTTTCAATGATTTGGAAAGACATTATAATATGACTAAAGAAACAATAGAAAGGGAAGAGAATGAGAGATTAACCAAAGAGGTGAAGCATACTGAAAAGATCAATGAATTGATGAAAAGATTTGGTGGAAAATGCAAATATCTTATTGAGAAAGGAATGGCTCCAGAATTGGTTGACAGTCTGATGAAAGAAAAGGTTGAATCTTATTTTAGAAGATTATCCATGAAAGATCAACCTGAAACTTCTACCAAGACTTGTAACTTTGGCTGAAATGAGTAAGATTGAGAAGAAGAAAAAATGGGAAGAGGAGCAGTTAGAGTTGTTGAACAGATTAATGGAGGCAAGAGGGAGACTGAATGAACTTCAAGGTATGAGCAAATCAGACAAACTGGCTCTATACATGTCAGAAATTAAGATGGATGATCTAAAAAGAGCTGAACCAACAAAATCATCTATCCCTGTACAAGTCAAACCAGAACCTGTTGAATACAGAGATCCATGGGAAGATGAGCAGATGATCAAGACCCTGAAAGGAATAATGAAAAATAAGAGTATGAGTGAAAAAGCTTTTGATCTGCTGGGAAAGGCTCAATTGAAACAGTTGTTCTATGAAGAAAAGGCCGAATGGGAGAAATTGTTAGAAGAGCAAAGGAACCCCCAGAAGTTTTGTAGCTGGACCTGGTGGAGTAAGGTTTGTACCAGCCGGTCAGCTTGGGGATAAAAATGTGTTGAATATGATTGGTAGATTATTCAGAGATGGAGGTGAAAATCTTCTAAATTTGATTAATATGCCAACGGAGATGGTGATCTCCATATATAAGAAGAAATTTGAAATGTTGGGGGCCACTAAACCCAGGAAAGTTGTTCCATTAAGGCCCACAGCCTCAAGAGGATAGAGTTCTGCAACCAGAGTTGAACAACAAAGACAAGAGAGGCCACCAGCTGATATGGACCTACCTATAAAGCTCTTTTATGACTCTGTGTCTCACACATTGAAGGTTGTGTTAGAAAGTAGAGAACTAAAGGAGATTATCTTCAAATATGACTTTGCTGACTACAAGAAAGAACAACTAGAAAAGATGGCAAGTATGGATTTGTATGACTATCACGATAGAAACAGGCTTGCAGGTAGGAAGCAAAATGAGCTGTCTAAATATCTGAAAAGTGAAGCAGGGATGGGATTCCCTTTGTTAAAACAGAAGAGGAATTGGAGATTGTCCGAATATGAAAATACCAAGAGAGACAATAGGATTAATGACATCAGATGCGCTGAATTTGGCTACAATTCCAGAGTAAGGAACAATAATCCTTTGGCCAACATGATGACTTGCATAAGTATGAGAAGAAGAATGAGAAGACCCAACCATGAAGTTCAGCAAAATGGTAGAATTGGAAGAGTTGATTATGATGAAAATAATGGTTTCTACATTCTCAGGAACTCAATTGGTATGACATTGGGTACTATAAAAACTGATGAAGACCTGACTTTCCTTCATGCTGAGGATTTGAAAGATATTATGAACTGGACACGTCCTGACAATCATTCTCATCAACAACAATTGTTTTTATTCAAGGAAAGGGCAGGAGCAGTGAGAATTGAAAGAAGACAAGCAGCCTACAACTCAAGAAGATGAAGACCATGATTAGATTAGGTTTTGCTTGGTAATGTCCACTGGACAGAATTCTCACTTTGTAATACATTTACTTTGTTATGTAATTTGACTTTTGATTTGATGTGTATTTTAATCTAAGTGCATGTAACCATTGAGGTGTTTTGGTACAGCTGAGGGTGTTCCAATCTAGGGGGAGATTGTTGGGATGAGAAAATGGACTTAAGGAAGATTGGAATCTTCTCAACATCCCTGAAAACGGCTAAGTATAGACACAGGGTACACTTGGACATCCGAGCAAGCTTTTACTTAAGCCTAGCAAAGTATTTTTCCTTCCAGGCAGAGTTATCTTCTTGAAGACTTCCTAAGTGATAATCCGAGCAGGGTTCAGTTTGTCTAGCAAGGTGTTCATCAGGTCAATCATAGTTTGCTTACTATCAAGCTCTTGACTAAACCAAGCTAACAAAGCCAAGTATTTTGGAAGAACTAGCAAGGTTTGTTTAATAAACAGTAGTCCAAGCATGCTTTGGTAAAGTTATTCAAGAAACATTCTAAGGACTTTCTCTAGCAAGGTTCAACTCCGAGCCAGCTACAGTGTTACCAACATAAGTCAAAAAGTCTAACCATCACACTTTGGTTTGTTTAAATAACTTATTTATTAACAAAGAGCTGAAAAGATTCATGAAGAACAGTTTGCTCGTAGGATCATAACAAGCAAAGTTTGCTATGGTTAGGAGGATTGAAGTCTGCTAGGTGAGTATTTTCTTAGGAAAATACTCCAAGTAAAGTCTACCTGGAGAACTATTCCCAAGAACACTTCAAGGTTACAAGGTCTACTCGAAGATGATAAAAGACACAAAGTCTACCCGAAGACCTGTTTTACACTTAATATATTTTGTAATATGTTTTCTGAATATGTATTAATAATTCGGGTTTCTAGAAGGAATGACAGCTGTCAGGAGGCAGGCCTATAAATAGAATGATCTAGGGCACGCCTCCTACGGACAAGGGCGACGCAAGAAAGAGACGCCTGAATATTGATTGACAACGATTTGACGGCTGACATATTCATACGGATATTCTTCCTAGAATCAAATCATTCCTTACTTAGAACCCTAAAGATTTATGTTTTATAATCGACTTTCTATTAATGGAAATCTTTTGAGTATAAGTGTGTGTGTGTGTGTCTTTATTGTGTCCTTCAAGCAACAATTAGTGTGTCCTTGATTCCGCCTTTAATACACTATTATTCTTCTCCAATCTAGCCCCATCGTCAACTTTCTTGTCAACACTATTTGTGTGGGTTGCGACATATATATAGACTGAGAAAACAACCGGGACCGCCATTGAGGAAACAAGTTGATCAAGGATTTCAGAATATGTCTACTACTGAGTCATTCTTGAAGAATGCAAAGGGAGGTTGAGATATGAAGACAAGGAAGACGATGGTCAATATGATGTGGCCTGCAACTAAGAAAGCAACTCACATTCCCTTGTCTACTACAATTCCAGAGGGGACGCTTGATAAAATGAAGTTTTGGACGTACGACAGTGAAACAGCTACGGTTGTCATTCGTCTACGGAAGGGACAATTCTGGTTTGTCGACCCGCGTGATTTTTAAAGTTCGGTGAGAAAGACATCAGGACTCTTAGCAATTTTCAGATTGTGGCTGAACCATTGTTCGAGCCTGCTGCTAAAGAGTATACAAAGATGGTGGGATCGATTATCAGAACGGTTTGTGGGCTGGTGGATATAAAGAAGCAAACGCGAATATTCTTGAGCATGATTGAAGAAGAAGAAGATACAAACCAAGGGGGAGATTGTTGGGCTAGCATTTGTTTGGTTTGTACTTTAGTTTGGGATTGTTTATATCTTGTTTGGGCTTGTATGTAAACCGAGATCTCTTGGATCTCGTTGGACTTTTGTCTTATGTTGGGCTAGGTTGTAGTGCCTATATATACATTGTATTAGGTTATTGAGGGTTGGCAGTTCATAACCTTTGGTGAACGAGATATTGTGCAAAATTGTGCTTAATCGCCAGACGTAATAATACGTGTGTTTTGAAACATCTTGCGCGTGTTCTTTACGTGTTTAATCATTTATCATTGAATCATCTCTTGTTAATTTCTTCTTAACAACGAGATTGTTTGGTATCACATTGAAAGATCTGTTCCAAGGACTTACAAAGTGAGGCATTTAGATAAATACATTGCGATTTCTTTCTTCATTCCCGGCCACTAATACATGGAACAAAGGTCGGCATACATCTTATTCACACCGGGGTGAATAGAGTATCATGACTAATGAGCTTCATCGAGGATGAACACGTGAAGACCGTCACGAATAGGAATTCATAAAATTATAAGCCATTATGTTTGGTTTCAAGTTGGAGTTCGGCGCGCCACACGACATCTCGCCGTGTAAGTTATCCTCGGTGACGGAGACGTGTTGTGCGTCGAAGATGCGGTATTGGAGGTAAGATTGGATGGTGACATAATAGAGCAAGACGGATTTAATATGACTCTTACGACTAAGTGCATCGGCCACGCCATTCGCTTTCCGGGGGTGGTGGCGAATTTCGCAATCGTAATCGTTTAACAATTCGGCCCATCGTCTTTGTCTCATATTGAGGTCCTTTTGGTCAAAAATGTGTTGTAAAATTTTATGGTCGATGAAGACCACGCATTTCGTATCGTAAAGGTAGTGTCTTCAAATTTTCAAGGCATACACGACCGCACCAAGTTTGAGATTGTGCGTCGTGTAATTTTTCTCGTGCACCTTGAGTTGACGTGAAGCGTAAGCAACGACCTAGTCTCGTTGCATAAGAACACAACAAAGACCTTGGATGGAAGTGTTACAAAAGACAACAAATTCATCATTTCCCTCAGGAAGAGCAAGGATTGGAGCATTGCAAAGCATTTCCTTAAGAGTTTGAAATGCTTCTTCTTGATCAGAACCTCATTCGTAAATTTCCCTTTGTGGGTTAGTGCGGTAAGGGGTGTAGCAATCTTCAAAAAGTTGTGGATAAAACGACGGTAATACCCCGCTAAACCAACTAATGATCGAACCTTTGTTGGAGAGGACGGGGTCATCCAATTTTTAACGGACTCAATTTTAGTGGGATCAACGTGAATACCCTTTTCGTTAACGATGTGGCCCAACAATTAAACTTGCTTTAGCCAAAATTGGCATTTAGAGAAGTTAGCATAAATTTGATCCTTTCGTAACAAGTCAAGAGTGGCGTGCAAATGATATTTGTGCTCGGTTTCGAATTTAGAGTATATCAAGATATCTTCGATGAAAACAAGCACGAACTTATCGAGGTAGGGTTTACAAACATGATTCATAGGGTCCATGAAAATGGCGGGAGCATTAGTCAACCCAAAAGGCATAACTCGAAACTCAAAGTGGCCATAACATATGAAAGGCGGTCTTGGGTATGTTATCTTCGTGGACACGAAGTTGGTGATAACCCAAACGGAGATCAATCTTGGAGAAACATGCGGCTCCTTGAGTTGATCGAAAAATCATTGATACGCGGAAAGGGATAACGGTTCTTGGTAGTAAGCTTTTTAAGCTTGTGGTAATCGATACACATAAGAAGAGTACCGTCTTTCTTCTTAACAAACAAGATGGGTGTGCGCCATGGAAACGAACTTGAGCGAATGAAACCTTTGTCCGTAAGTTCTTGGATTTGGTTGGAGAGGTCTTTCATTTTGGAAGGTGCAAGATGATAAGGTGCTTTGGCTACGGGGTTTTCTCCAAGTATGAGATCAATACGGAACTCCACTTGACGGATGGGATGGAGCCCAGAAACGTCATTGGGAAAGACTTCGAGGAAGTCGCGGACAATCGAGATGTCGGAAAGTTTCTTTTCTTCATCGGTTTTTATGGTGAAGTGGGCTAAGAAAGAGACATACTTCTTGCGTAAGTAACGTTGGGCTTCGAGGCACAACATGAGGTTTAGCTTTGAGAAGGGTCTTTCTTAGAAAACGGTTAGAATCACGCCACCATCGGTAGGGATTCGATTGAGTTTCTCGAAATATAAAATTTTGGAATGGTGGAGAAAGAACCAATCCATATCAATGATAAAATCGAAGCTACCCATTTGCATAGGGATAAGGTCGATAGAGTTTTTTCCCATTGAGAGTAATCGTGAAATTTTGAATGACGGAGTCAATAGTGATCCAACTACCGTTGGCTATCTCTACCGTGAAGGGCTTAGATAATTTACTACGGGGCACATCAAGTATGTACTCAAAATCAAAGGAAATAAAACTCCTATTGGCTCCCGAATGAAACAATACCAAGGCATGATGCTAATTGACTAGAAACGTATCATTCACTATATCATTCAAGTTTTGGGCATGAAGAGCATTGATGGTGAAAACTTGTCATTGAGTTCCTTGGGGTGCTTGGGTTAAGAAGTCGAAGCTTGAGGGTTTGGAGCTTGATTGGTATACATGACCATGGGTTGAGCTTGAAGAGTTGGAGGAGCCATGAGTTGGGGTACTTGGGGTTGATAAGCTTGCACTTGATAGGCTAGGGAGGTGTAGTAGGGTTGTGGTATAATATTGACCCTAACCTATTTACATTGACACTTTTAACCCTAAACTAACTTTAAACTAATAACAGACATACCCTTAACATTTATAATATAACTAATATTTTGTTTAACTTCAATACTCACCCTTAAACTAAATATAGTTCAAGTGAGGTCTTCATTCTTCAATATCTTCTATAACAGAGTTGGTTCCTCGTCCTCCCCGTGGATCAGATTCGCCTCCTTCTTCTTTTCCCATGTTGGACATTCATTCATGTAATTCCCAAGTTCATGACACTTGTGACACCGTATGTGACGCTTGTCCTGTTGTACTCGACCATCGCCTCGACTTCTACCGGACCCCGACCTTTTTCCTTGGCCACGTCCAAAGCCTTCCCGATATGAGTTCCCACAACTGCAATGCTCACATTTATGGTGTTTGCCCATTTCCTTTTCATTCGTTTTAGTGAATAGAAGTTTACCTGACACGTCTTCCTCCTTAGTTTGCTTCTTAGTGCGTTCCTCGAAAGCCTTCAATCTACCAACTGCTTCTTGGAACGAATCGTGTTAAGATTTGCAAACTGTTCGATCACTGCTACTATCTGAATGTATTTTTCTGGTACAGTCCCCAAAAGCTTTCAAACTAATCTTTATCATCCAAAGTGTGCCCAAGACTGCTTGCTTGTGATGTTATTTGACTAATCTTTCCAACATAAACATCGAGTGATTCGTTAACATTCATCTTTAATGATTCAAAATCTGACTCGAGTGTTTCAATACGTGCTTCCTTAACTCTATCAACCCCCACATGTCGAACCTTTAATGCATCCCAAATATCCTTTGCTGAAGTAAGATTTGCAATTTGCAAAACCATATTTTCCGGAAGTGCTTGGTATAGTAATGCAATTGCCATATTATTTTTCTTTTCATCCACTTCAGCAACTGTTTCTACATTTGGTTCCACTACTTCCCAAATTCCATGGACATTAAAAATTGCTCGAATCCTTACAGCCCAAATTGTGTAATTTGTGGAGTTAAGAATTGGACATTGGAAAGTCATTAACGTTCCTCCTTCCTTAATCGCAACCGGTTCTTTGTTAGATGATTCGTCCCCCATAGTGCGTGCCTACTTTCTATTCTAAACTAATAAACACTTCTACTAAAATTTTTCTTATCTTCCCACAAGTACTAGTCAACTATGATAATACTTGTACAAGATTTTAAGAAAACAAAACCTGGTTATCCTTTTGGTTCCTGATTTTGATCAAACCCGCTTCGCTGTTGAAAGTCAAACCTGCCTGCTGTTGATGCCAATCCCGCCAATCCGCTGTTGACAATCAAACCCGCCTCTCTGCCGTTGACAATCAATCCCGCTTCCATGACGTTGACCACGATTCCCCTTAACCAAAAACTAAATCGATTGTTTTCCTATCCTATCAATTTATTTTCTATCCAATAATCAGGACTTGTAATATCTTGATGTTGAGAAAAGTAAACTAACTCTCTCAAATACTTCCTGTTGTTTTCCTTAACAAGATGACAAAGAAATCAAAATTTTTGACTCTTTTTTGTTTGCCTTCTTCTTCAAACCAATCAACAAGAAACACAATAGTTGTTTGATAAATGGCCCTTAAACAACAATTATTCTGCCTATTACTCAAATCAATTCGATCAAACATAAAAAAAATTGAAAAACCACTTATCTGGATAGGATTCCTTCTTTCAATTATTTTTGTAATTTAAAGAAACCAAACCATTTCTTCCCGCTTACTCTTGAATATATGATGCCTACAAAGTTTGACCTTTTGCCTTTTCTCTTTGTTGCACCCTCCAATCTGCCCAATCAATAGAATTCCTCAATTTATTGCAACCTTTATATAGGAATTCAATTAATGAATCAGTTTCCAACTTCCTTGATCAAACAGTTCCAATTTTGACCCCCTTGATTGCTAATGCCCCCGACTGATCGATTGAAAATAACCGCTCTGATAGCATCTTCACAATTGATCAAAGTAATGAATCAATTTCTTGAACGAACCCAACAATTTTGATAAACTGGCTATGATACCACTGTTGTAAACTTTGGTGATCAAACAATTGAAATATGAAAATAGAACAAGAACACAATGATGATGTTAAAACGAATTCTTTGATTGATATTGTCTGATACAAATCAAAGGGATCGTTGGGGGTTATATATAAACAAACCCTGCCAATTAACACCGTCGCAACGCTTCAACAATAACCGTTTCAATCTATATACAATATTGACCCTAACCTATTTACATTGACACTTTTAACCCTAAACTAACTTTAAACTAATAACAGACAAACCCTTAACGTTTATAATATAACTAATATTTTGTTTAACTTCAATATGGCTTAGAACGGAAACTTGGATTTGCATCGGCAAACCCGAGATGTACTTATCAATGGACTGCTCCAAAGGAGTGACCATATGCGGGATGAGAAGGCTCAATTCATGAAATCGATTATTTTAAGCGACATTATTACTACCTTCTTGTTTCAAGTTCCAAAACTCCTCTTCCAACTTACGGAGTTCATATTTTGGGAAGATACTTTCGAGCATGCGTTTCTTAAGGTCTTCCCATAGCAAAGCCATGACAATCTCAGCCCCAATAGTGTACTTTTCACCATTCCACCAAGTGAGTGCACTCGATTTGAAGACGCTCGAGGAATAGGTATTATTTTTGTCTTCCGGGCTAGCACAATGGAGAAACACACTTTCCATGTGTTCAAACCATTGGAGGAGGGCGGTAGCACCCTCGACTCCAAGGTAATCAGTTGGGTTAGCACTTGTGAATTTCTTAAAGGAGCAAGCAGTTGGGTTTTGATTCACGGGGGTGGCTGCGGCATTCACAGTTTGGAGTTGAGAGATGATTGTCGAGAGGGCTTCCACGATTCCATTAGCGATGCGGGATGACATGCTATGGCCAGAGTTGTCGGTGCGACAGTTACAGTTGATGAGGCGGGAAGTCATACTACAAGGGTAAAATGTCTAAAATTTCATGAGGTTCGGGTAATTTTTGTAAATATATGAGTTTGCATAAGTTGATACTTGTGAATTTTATTAATAATTTGAGGTTGTGATTTTGGTGATTGAGAATTTCGAGACTTGATTATATAACATTTTATCATCTTTAACATTTTGTGAAATATATATATATATATAATAACATATCTTAAAATGATATGCATGGTTTCATTTGTTGGTTAGGGCTTCATGAACCACCATCGGTCCTTCATACAAATGAAAAATATCGAATGCCAAATATACAAAATCAATCGAAAATAGAATTTAAGGGGGTGTTGAGGTAGATGGTTGAAGTATTTCGGGAACCACCCCATTGTACATACTTCATCCATCTGTTCAACAACACACAATACGAAAAAACCGAGTTTAGCCACGAACCACCGGGAATTCGGTTATAAATTAAGGGTGTGATCGTCACATGACCACGTTTGATACAATGAGGGTAGTAGATTCGGGTACGTTTTGTGTGATATGCTTTGGCTTAATAAGTTTCACACCCTTACCGAACACTCCAGGAAGGCAACCGAGTCTCGCGGTTGATTGAGATTTATGCGCATTGCACTTCCTTAGGCTCGCAAGACTTGGTGTCAAGGGTTCGGTAAACAAGTGCGTCCCTCTTACAGTTACTGCATATCCGTCCCATGAATTATCCTCAAGGATAGGGGAATAAAAATATGGGATTTCTTAAGGAATTTCCCGATTAAAAACCGTCCTAGAGTTTTTAAAATAATTTTTGAGTGAGGCATAGCCTCGGAATAAGTGTGTGCTTTTGTGTACAATTGTATATGATAAACAATATAAATATGCTAAGCTATGTACAAAAATTTAAACAAGTAGGGTGCACGTATAGGAACACGTATAGGGACCTTAAGCATGCTACTAGGGCCTTACGTCTAATCACCTATCTTATAGCCTTTGATCTAATATCAATTTGTCACACCCCAAACTACGGAGGAACATGTCATGGCGCGATAATATTGTATCATAGCTCAGAAGACACTAAGTAAAATACACGTGTCAATATATAAATTATTCATTCATATATCAAGTTTCAAAAGCACAAACATTGTCTCAAAAGAAATTCCATTACAAATAAATATTCAAACATAAATAACTTAAAATAAATGTGTTCTTCATTCATCATAGTAACCTAAGGTATCACCTAAATTTCAATACTGGATTCATTCAATAAAGCTACCAGCGTCATGCGTGAATATATATGTATTTATCAACATAAATTTGAGCAAGTAAATCACAGTTTTGTGTATTATTTAAAAAGACAATTCCATGCGATAATTTTAAATCACTACAACTAGTATAATAATAAGTAAAAGTTGTCTTTTCACCAAATCATATTGATAACGAGTTATTTCAACGGCGTATGATCTGAGGATGAGGATGAGATACCAACCACAACAACAAAAGCAAACACATAGTCACATTTACACGTATAAACTAATCGAGCAATTTTAATTCACGCATATATTGGAATCGTAGTGAAAATCTATAACAATTTTGATTGTTAAAGCATAACGCCCCCAAAAATGTAAAACGGTAAAAAGGGGGAAATGTGAATTTACTTACCTTATGTAGTAGGATAAGAGGAAATGTGACAATGATAAAATTAAATAGAATGTGAATGAGCTCCTCGGAATACGTCGACAAGGGTTCCTAGTTGTTTACATAGGATATAGATTAATAGAACGATATATAACGAATTTTTGTGACTTGATTGGGTTTTAAGTAAAAGTTTGCTATTAGTTTAATTATCTATCTTATTATGGTTATTATTATTATTATTATTATTATTATTACTATTATTATTATTATAAATTTTAGGTTTGATAAAATATTAATCTTTGATAAATAACCACTATTTTGTAATATGAATAAATATACTAATGGGAAAAGTTAAAAAGAAGTTTATTCTTCGATCAATAATAAATCATTTGTTCGGTTTTTAAACGAACGGTAAAAAAATTAATATCATCATCATTATATGTATAATTATATCTATATATTTATACCCTTATATATATATATATATATATATATATATATCATTAATTAAGAAGTAAAGGTTCAAGACAAGAAAACAATAACCCGAGGTTCGTTTTATTGAAGTAATGTTTATTTAATGTTTTATATATAATAAAGTCAAGAATTTGATAAAAAAGAACATAAAAAAATAAAATACAAAAACCGGGTCCAGGGGGCTTAAACCCGCGCCTGGACCGGTTCCAGGGGACTAACCACACACGCACCAGCCATCAGGCTGGTGTGTTATATTGTGAATATGACAGATTGGAAAGGATATATCTTGTATGTTCCGAACCCATAAACCCTAGATCTTTAAATCGATTCAAACGTTTAAGTTTTGTTAAAATTTATTTAGGGTTAATGCTCCTAGGTTAAAACCGATCTTGAAGCATGTTTTAATTACCTGATTAGATTATGGATGGATGTCGATCGTCTAAACAGTAGTGGCGGCCAAAAATCGGACTTGAACGTGCTATTTTGGTTTCGTTTGATGCAATTAGATTAGGGGTTAGGTTCGTGGAAGTGCAGAGGTGGTATGGTGTGATTCAATTGAATTATGGTTGCGTTTATATAGTGTTTTAGGAACGGCTTATGCTCGGTTCGTTATAATCGTGATTACGAATCAATTAGTTGTCTTAGATAACCAGTTACCATATATAGATTGTCGGTGGACGTGTTTTAGGTTGTTAATGATTTGATTCAATCAATTTGCCGAAAATTAAGGAAAAAGCAATGGGGGCCTTATGGTCGTCGGTGGTGGTAGAGAGAGAGGAGGGAAAGAATATTTTGAATTAATTTTGCTAATTGGTCCTTGATCTATGGTTGTGGGTTCAAAAGTTATAATCAACTATATAAAAGAAATAAATAAAAATATTAAACAAATACGGAACTTTATTGATTAAATACCCAAACCCAGGTCGGGTAAAGATTACAAATACGAAAGAAACGAAAACCCGAAATGTTACAATGTTTTTTTTCCTATTTGTTTTTCTAAGAGAAAACACAAAAACTATTTTCATATATTTGTTTTCTAGAGAGAAAACACGAAACTATTTTCATATACTTGTTTTCAAGAGAGAAAACACAAAACATTTTCCTGTACTTGATTTCAGAGAGAAAAGACAAGCATACTTATATACTGGTTTTCTGTAGGAAAACATAGTGACTCATTTTGGATTTATGTAATTTCCTATATATCACAAGATTATACTAGATGCCCTCTATATCGCATAAAGTCCTTACATACCTGGAACCATTAGGATGGGATCGCGGGAAAATTTAAGGAGTACTACTGGGTTTGAGAAACCCCACCTACTAAAACTCGACTAAAGGTCGGACGGGTGGTGTAACATTTCCTAACATGCATGCGCCAATGTTTGTGATAGACCTACAATGAGCTTCGATTCAAACGTCTAGTAGCTTGTAAATGGGTTAGCAACCTTGGTATATTTGAAAAGTGTTAAATCTACTTATGCTACATATACTGCATTTACTACTTTCTGCTATAACGTGTTGACCCTTAAGTATTTATACTTGCCTAAATTGCTATATGTGCTAAGGCTGGGGTTGCATTGCATATGTTTGGAGTCACACTATTGCATGAACTTTTATTTCACTTTGTATACATTTGATGGGTTATGTATGTTTAAGCACATGGTTTATTATTTTAAACAATTTATTTTTACGTTTCCGCTAAACTTTAAACTATTGATTTGGTTTTTGTTTTCTCATGTTTGGATGAGACTTAATGGTACTTTAAATATTTTTAAAAATTTTTTGGTATAAAAAATGAGCTAGATCTTGGTATGTCACGTGTCTTGCAGAAGAACTCTGTTAGTCGAAACCTGACGGTGTGACACCACTGTTTTTGAAAACGGATTTGGCTAAAACAACCTTTTTTGTGACTACAGAATAGAAAAGACCACATTTACAATACATTCATGTGCAGTGGCGAAGTTTGAACGAAAACGCATGAGGTCAGGCTCAAATTTTCGGACAAAAATGATTAAACTTACACTACATATAAAAATTTTCGGAAGAAAATGTTTAAATATACACTACTGCGCAAAGAAGCAGGGTGCCCTAATGAAGTACCACATGGATATATAGGAATCAAAATCTGCCGAATCACTCATTTTATGATCTTCTATATCCTGGGTCTTCCCGTTCCATCATCTGGTTTATGTTCTTCAATGTTGGATCCAATTCGATATTTTCCTTGAAAGGTATCACGAAGGAATTGGAATGGAATAATATCAATTCGGACATAAGAAAAGGTTCTCAATTGATTCAAACACTGCACCAATGGGATAGAGGAAGAGGAAAAAACCGAATATTACACATAGTGTTTTTAATCAATCTGATTTGTTTCGTACCATTCGCTCAATGAGAAAATGAGTCAAGTTCTAAGGGATCAAACCTATGGGACTTAAAGAATAATATAAAAAAAGAGAGGGAAAAATATTCATATTAAATAAATCAAATCAATCAAATAAGTAAATGAAAATGAAGTAGAAGAACTCAGATTCCAAATGAACAAATTCAAACTTGAAAATGATCTTTTTGATTCTCGAAGATTGAGGGATTGAGGGGCAAGGGGATTGATCGAGAAAGATCTCTTGTTCTTATTATAAAATCGTGATTGGATCCGTACATGTTTGGTAAAGAGAATAATCTTCTCATTTGTGAATAATCAAAAATGAAAAGTGTTCAACTGAAACATGAAAAAAGCTATGCCCCTGTTAATGTGACCCTTGCTAGCCTTTAGCCACACTTATTTGCACCCAATGCTTGATTCCAACAACCCTTTAACTGCGGTTTTTTTAAATGAATGCGGCCAAAACATACTTTTTTGTGGCTTAATAATACAAACACCCAAACTTATAATAAATTCGTGTGGCCGTTAGTAAACTTTTGCCACACTTATTTGGATAAAATGCTTGATAATAACCCTTTTTGCCACAGTTTTGAAATGTGACTTAAAAAAAACATTTTTGTGACTACAGAATAGACACAACTATATTACAATACATTAATGTGGTCGTTGCTTGCCTTTAGCCACACTTATTTGGACAAGATGCTTGATTAAAACAACCTTTTTAGCCACAGATTTTGAAATCGATGCGGTCAAAACATAGTTTTTTTTAACTATATAATACAAATGGCCACATTTACAGTAATCATGTGATTGTTGATACCCTTTAGCCACACTTATTAGGACAAAATGATTGATTCCAATAACCTTTTAGCCAAGGTACTTTTAAATGGATGCGGCCAAAACATATTTTTTGTGACTATGTAATACAAACGACAACACTTACAATAAATACTTGTGGCCGTTAGTACCCTTTAACCACACTTATTGGGACAAAATAAATGTTAAGTAACACATATTAGTGACATTTAGCCACATTTTAAAGTTGCTACGACTATTAACAATGTAAGTATCACTATATGATACCAATGGTTATTCAACCTTCTAACACACTTGAACTGAAAATTTTTTGTGTGATGAAAGGCCGACGGCCACACTTTTATCGTGTGGCGAAAGCCTTTTATGACGCAGTGGTTTTTACCTTTATTAGTATACGTTGATGATACAGCCATTACTCGAAAGTCGAAATGATGCTAACGCTACTGAGTCTATTAAGGGAATGTAAAGATCAAATTTCTTTTGTTAAAGATTTGGGGCTGCTTAAATATTATTATTCGGTATTGAGGTTTTGAGGTCTAAATATGGTGTGTGTTTGTCTTAAAAAGAAAGTATTGCATGAAATTGTTACTTGAGTTTGGCATGAATAGATCCAACTGAGGTGACAATCCTATTGAACAAAATCACTCTGTTATGACGTTTATGAAAAAGATAAGTCCGTTTTGAAAAGTGCCAACGGATATCAAAAATTGCTTGTGACATGACGCTACACGAGACCGGTTGTCACTCATTCTTTCTATGCCACGAAAAGTGAAAATCTAAGAATAGTTGAGGGACCACTATAGTAATAATTTGGGTATATATATTATATAACCAATAATGCCTATCTTCGTCTTGCCTAACTCAAATCTTCTTCTCCAACTCTGTATGTATATATGGCGATTAATGATCAAGTAAATGATGGGCTTTTGGAGCAAGTGTACCATGACAATTGCCCGGGTTGTAAACAGGATCGTAATAAACGGATCCAAACCGGATTGCCCATCAAAGAGCTCATTTCTATATGGGTAGTGGTGCTATGTGATGGTGAGTGTATTGCTTGTTTTACTAATATTAATTTTATCATCTACGTACTATATTACTATTTATAATTATATTATATTATCTTGAAATAATTATATATTGTTTTTTTGTTTATTTTAAAGGTCCCAAAACCCAATCAATGATTTATATAATGGTATAACACTATTACTATGTTTGCCGAACCTCGGTGTTAGTTACGTAATAAATATATAAAAATAAGGATTAGGTCACTTTTTGTTCAATAAATTGTGTTAACGTCATATAATATAAAGTGACGAGAGTTGGACTTTTATTCGATGAATGGTAGTAGGTCACTTGAATGTCGATACATAGATAATTTGAAAAAATAAAAGATCAATTATAATACTAAATTTTAAATAATTCACAAACCTTTTGATAGTATATGATGTTCAAGTATTATATTAGAAGCCTTGTTTGATATCAAATAATATTCTCTGTTAAAAAGAAAAAGATGACTTTAAAGAATTCTTTTAACTTTTGATAAAGTAACTTTAATGATGAGTGTGGATCAGATACCTTTAAAAATTCAATAACTTTTGAAATAAACTTATAGTAACCTTAATTATGAAGTAGTTGCAATTAACCTGCGCAGTTACCATGAGAACCAGTTGGTTTCGGTTCGGTTCAGTTCGTTGCGGCGACAGCTCCATCATGCACATGAAAACGTAACCAAAAAGAGCAAAAAAGTTTAGTCGAATTAAAAGAATATACACAGACATGTATAATACTATTTATTGCATTTTAAGTAGAGAATTTCAAATGTAACTCGATATACAACTTTCGAATCTTGATGTTCATGTATGATTTTGTCATCCATTACCATTTTTCCTTCCCAGCGCTACCGATATCATCTATCTTCCCGTCTCTTTGCTTGGTTTCCATGTTTTGACATTTAAAATTTACCTATTGATTTCTATTGCAGGTAAGAGATTTTAATATTGCAGAGAAAGAAGAGGACATTAGCTATTATGCAGGCTTTGTTGGTAAGTTGTTTTACCGGTTTTGTTTCAGTTTACAAATTGGGAACGAGTAGACAAAGGTTCGGGCCAAAATATATTAATTTGACGGGATAGCAATTTTCGTCCGAATTTTTTTATTTCTTATGACTAATTAGTATTAAATCTTATTACAAGAAATTATATAATGGTCTCCGTTCCTTTGAAGTTAAGGTTTCAAGTCCAATAATGAACATAGTGTATATTTAGAAGTAGGTTTAGTAGGTCTGTGAATAATTAGTCGTTCTAAAAAAAGTATTTAGGTGTTTTACGTGCAAAATATATTAAAATTAAATTAACTGAATATTATGTTTACAGTGGATGGGAAACCTTAATTAGGAAAGCATAAGAAACCACTAATGGATCAATTTTATGTTTATGATAAAATGTAACCCGATTGACACATTTATAAGTAAATTGATCAAATTTTGTAGTCTTTCTTACCATTAAATAACGCATGTCATATGTTTCTGTATCTTATGAAGGTTCTGCATATTTGATTGGACGGGCACTTGCATCTGTCTTGTGGGGAGTGGTAGCTGACCGCTATGGTCGAAAACCAGTTATTATCTTTGGCATTACAATAGTGTTCGTGACTACTTCAACAATTATTATTTGGGAATCATCTTTCATTTAAATACTTATTCTGATTATAAACATTAAAGCGTGCATATTTCGTATCCAGGGTTATTGTGAACACACTTTTTGGTTTTAGTGTCAACTATTGGATGGCCATCGTTACAAGGTTTCTTCTTGGCTTTTTAAGCGGAATTCTTGGACCTGTAAAGGCATATGCATGTGAGCTTTTTCCTGATGAATATCAAACTTTAGGATTGTCAGCTGTAAGAAAACATGCAATAATAATATTTCTCATAGTTTTCTTGCCTGGAAATTTATATATTGAGCGATCTAATTCAGGTTAGTACATCATGGGGGATAGGACTAATCGTTGGTCCCGCTTTGGGAGGTTTCCTAGCCAGGTTAGTTATATGTTAAGAACCACAATAACCACAGAATTTTATTTATACATATATATTGCTTTGATTCTGTAACATTTAATTTTTTAAATCCAGCCTGCAGAGAAATTTCCAAGTCTTGTATCTTCAGATTCTTTATTGGGGAGGTAGTGTTTACGCCTTTGTTAACTTTTTTATATCTTAACAGTACGTGCTGCTATCTGTAAATATTAATTTTATAGTTATGCAAATTCATTTTTGAGTGGCAACAAATTGCAACCATGACTTGTGATGCAGGTTTCCATACTTATTGCCTTGCCTTATCATCTCAATTTTCGCACTTGTTGTAACCATCGGCGCAATTTGGCTTCCAGTAGAGTTTTATTCATTTAACGTTTCCTTAATACTTCCATTAGGCTGCATCTTAACATGATGATTTTCAAATTTTGTGAAGCAAACCTCTTACATGATCAAGAAAAAAAAAATAAGTAGTATTTACGAGAAAGTATGAAAACTGAATTGTTTATGATCAGATATATTTCTTTTAGGATAAACTGTAAGATTGTTTGGTATAAACATCAGTGTTTGAATTGTAATAAATGCGTCAACAATAATGGACTTGAACAAAAACCTAAGATTAACATGTCATCGGAATCAAGTAGTGGTATGAGGTATGGCCAATTGAAATATGAATTACTTGACCCTTCTTTTCTGAATTTTGACAATCTAATTATACATTCTGTTTTGTAAATTTATAATTTCCTGTCTGGGTATAAAAAGTGCCTCAGGGCCTTGTGGCGGCACTTCCTGCACTTGTCGGTCAATACTGGCCAAATACAGAACTGGGAGGAAGTTGATATATAAAAATGACCCAAAGAATGAGAAGATTATGAATAGTTTACTTTATTAAAAGGCTGATAACTAAAAGAGATGCGGCTTTTAGTTGTATATAGAGCAACGCCTCGCATACTGAAACTCTTACATCTTGTTTGGTTTCATTTTCATAACATGAATCTTATTTATATAATTTTTGAAACTGTAGGAAACGTTACACTTTCATAGAAAAGGGGAGCTGGAGTCTGCTTCTGATGCACCCGATGCCGAGAAAAAAGATTCCAGTTTGATTAGCCTCCTCAAGAATTGGCCCCTAATGTCTTCTATCATTGTCTATTGTGTTTTCTCTCTTCATGACATGGCTTACACTGAGGTAGATTTCTTACAAAGTATTGAGACATTTCAACATAATTTATACCCTAATCCGTGAACTCTAAACGTTGGTTTAGTTGTTGATGGATAGTCAAGTACCATGGCTTAGAAAGTCAAACCACTCTACAAACTAAGAATTCATTGAAAATGATACTATAGTTCATATACTTTACCATGCTTTTAGAACTCTGAATCTACAATATATTCACTTAAGTTCGCCAGTCATAACTTCTAAAACGATGTTGATTTTATCATTAACAGGTTTTCTCATTATGGGCCGAGAGCCCGAAGAGTTTAGGGGGACTTAATTATACTACTGATGATGTTGGCATGGTCCTGTCTATCTCTGGTGAGATAATTTTTGAGAAAACGTTTATTTAATACATTTTATAATTTTCGTAAGCCTGAAAAAACAGACAGGCTAGGTAATGGTTCGTTTTAGAAAAGGAACATTTTTTTTAAATGAACAATTTGGCTTGGGTCAAAACGGCTCTCATCAAAATGATTACTACTTCAGGGATGGGCCTTCTGTTTTTCCAGACCGCACTATATCCAATTGCTGAGAGGATATTCGGGCCCGTCATCATAGCTCGCATCTCAGGAGTAAACAATCTTCCTTTAGACTCATTATTTCTCTATTAATATTTCCTTACTTCCCTTTGACTTTGAAATTCGCTATAACATAATAAAATTGTAATTATCCTTTATTCTATTGTGCTATCAAAATTCTTCTTAGAATATTATAATTATTGTAATTTTGATTTGATTATAGTTAACCAGAAAGAATAAATATAACTATATCAATTTCAAAACAGAAATCATTTGTTTGACTTTCAGAGTCAAAGGGATCTAACTCAAAGAGAAAATAACTATTAGCTAATTCGATTGCTTTACCGGCTAATCCAACTATCTCATGTGTAGATTTTGTCCATACCTCTACTCACAGCTTATCCATACATAGCGTTGCTATCTGGCTTCATGCTCACCATTACGTTAAATATAGCATCGATTACAAAAACCGTTTTATCAGTAAGTTTTTCGGGACTAAATCTCATCTACTTTATGTATATGAAGATGAGTAAGTTTGACTGTATTTCTTGTAGGCTCTAAGTAACATAAACTAGCATTTTGTTACCAAAAAAAGTATATGAGCACATTCATTTATACAATATTAATTTTACACTTTATCTATATCTCATTTTAACTAGATCTCCATCATAACTGGGACACTCTTGCTGCAAAATAAAGCTGTGGTAATATATTAATTTCTCTAGTTTTTCTTTATTTTTACAGTGTTAGGTATATAATTAACTATATGTTTTATATAAATGTACATGGATTACAGGATCAACACCAAAGAGGTGCAGCCAATGGTATTGCCATGACTTTGCAGTCAATTTGCAAAGCATTTGGTCCAGCATGTGGGGGAGCACTGTGAGTACTCGTTTGTTTACTAATCTCAAATATAAGTGCGGGTCAAAGGAATCGGTTAACTCAAAGCATTAAATATGATTCCATGAAATTATATTTAAAGAGATAATAATAAATTTGTAAACATTTAAATAAATTTTACATGAATTCGACTCGTTTGACCAACTTGACAAGTAACAAAGTTACCACAAGTTATTTCTAACTTATCTCTAAATTTATAGTTTGTCATGGTGCCTGAAGAGACAAAATGCAGCATTTCTTCCTGGTACATGCTTTTTACCTTTTTCATTTCATATTATCGTCTTCACTTACAAAATACAAATAGATTTGCTGGTTATTCAATTTCAGGCTCACAAATGATATTTTTCATCTTAAATATAATTGAGGGAGTTGGAGTTCTAATGACGTTCAAACCGTTTTTGATCACAAACCATTACTAGTTAGGATCACTAAATTTTTGCGGACTTTCAGTAAAGTCGGCCATGCATGGCATCTAACTTTGTTATATTAGTTATGTGTAGTTTCAATGAAAGCATAGTCTAATATCAACTTTGCTATAACCCATGTTGTCTTGTGTGGTATTGATGTGACTTAATTGAGGAAGAATACAAAAAAAGGGTCATGTTTTACGGGTTGTATGATATGACTTCTTGAATCACTAGGATTTAAGCCCGTGTTACACACGGGTGGAAAACATATCAACAAACCAGATAAATATACACAACATATTCAACCAACACAAATATTATACACAAGATTTTGACAAAAAGCTAAACATTTAGTTGTCTACATATTAAAAGTTCTAAGTTATAATAACTTAATGTACACCGAACCACAAAATACCATTCACAAAGACATAAACATGTTCTTTCATATTAACCCACCATCAAGTTCTTCAACATTCCACCAAAAGAAACTAAATTTGCTTCATCACCTGAAAATTAGAAGAAAAAAAATAACAATATCATCCTAATTAAGTATACAATTAAAATCATAACATATTAATAATGAGTTTCATTTGAACATTAATAAAGTTGTTAGATACAGAACTGCTTGATTGGAATTCTGAAACAAATGCTCCTACTGTAATCGAATCGGAATTGGATGGCTGAAGTTTGATAAGGTAAGGTAGTAATTGTTATTTTGAAGTATAATAAACAAATAAAAAATAATTATATAAGATAATTACCGGAGGACCAAAAAGCCTTTTCTCAATTTCTTAACTATACAATCATCATCAGTAAACATGGAAATCTCATAGTCTTCAACATTGTTTCTAAAGTTGAAGTATGCAATGTCAACCTTGAAAGCAAATTTCTTCTCTAACAAACAATCTAACTCATAGGGAAATCGACCACTTGCGATCACATTCTGTAATACGATTTAATCAAAAAACTTATAATACATGTCGAAGGAAAAAAAAAACATTATAAAATTTAAAATTATGTAATATAATTAAATTATTTCCACAAGTAATTAAAAACAAAACCTCATCTTCAGCATCAATCAAATCACTGGTTGGTTTCTTAATTAGAAATTTAGCATCTCTATCAAAGAAGGTCAAAGAAACAACTCTAGTAAAATTTTGCACCCTTATCTTTATCTTATACCTACAATAAGTGTTACATGTGAGTTAATTAAAATTAAAAAAAAAAACTAAAAATTTAAACAAACGATGTTGATCATAAAAATTTAATAAGAAACTATAAAGTATAACTAATTGTATATCTAGGTGTAGGGAGAACACCTACTGGTTTTCATCTTGAATTTTTGTATTCATATACGTTGTCACCTTCAACAACATTAGCCATTAGTTTACAGTTACAACTGTTACATCCAATGTAATACCAATCCGTATCCGGACATATACCTTTTATTATTTCGAGCAAGATGATACTTTTCAGCTGGCAAAAGTAACAAACTAATTAATCTTTATACAATAGGGTATAGAAGATCAATAGAAAACTTTAACAACTATAACCAGCAACTTACCAATATTATTGTGTAAATCTCACAGATATAATAGAAAGGTGTTGCTTTCAAAAACTCTTCATCAAGAGATGACAACAACTTCACCGGAATTGGTATACGAATATTGAAATCATTGCTGTTTAGCAATCCAAATAAACTGCAAATGACAAGTATTGATATTAAATAAAAGTAACCTACACAAAAATATTGAAGGCCAATAATAGAAAGTAATTGTTATACACATGTTTTTGTATTCTTCAATTTCAAATAAATAGTCATTGATAAGCACACAGCTGACATCCGAGCCAAACGAATCGGAGAAATAAACTTTTTCTACAAAAGTTAAAGATTATATAATAACATAATATATTGAACATCATACATTTAAAGATAAATTATATTACATTAAAAATGTGTGTCAACAAGTTACTCGTAATTATCTTTATTATTAGAACCAGTGTAATACTTTACTCAACCAATTGAATTAGAATAATCGTGTGGATTTCCTCAAAATGATTTGTGACATATTTAGAAAATTGTGATGCATAATTATCCCAAAGTGTGATATAAACACAATTTCCACTAAACAAAAAACTTACATGTAAGATAACAATGTATATAAGATATGTTAAAAAAAATAGTTGATCAATTCTATTACCCTAAATCAGAGATTTCCATGGTGCGTTTGTTTTTTTCTTTCAAGTTTGAGCTGTAGATCTTGAAGATATGAACCACATGACCAATGACATCTACAATAACGAAATGAAATTCTTAGTTCGACAAAAAATGTTGCAGAATTCAAAAAAAATATATAAATAACATATAAACAAAATAGTATTTACTTGTAATATGAGATGTATACCTATAGTGAATTTCAAAGAAATCTCTTTGTTAATTATTTATGAAATGAAGGTATTTTAAAACCAAACATACGACCATCAAAGTCTTGACACGGATTGACATGGGTGTTTGGTTCCAAAACCAACTTGTTTGGACAATCAAGTACTCTGTAGTTTGTAGCATTCAATCTCATGCTAGGATTCACATATGTGGGAAGGGAGTTTTCGTTCAAAAACCTTTTGAAACGAAAAATTTCAGGTTTGAAAACTATAGCTTGCATTTGATTCTCCTGTAATCAAATAATAATATAGTGATAAGAAACAGTTTTAAATAATTAATGAAATCAGAATTATTAAGAAAAATAAAAAATAATTAAAAACTTACAGATTGATCCATGAAGACCATCTCCATCAAAAAGTCCTTGTTAGCGTGTTTGTTATCCTTGATGGTTCATACTCTCAAAACTCTAACCTTAATTGTGGATGATGATGTTTTGGGAACATCATTTCATTCAACATTGTAAAAGTTTCGACCTCCATTGTAATCTGATTAAAAAAAATTAAAAAGAAATTTAGTAAAATAATAACTTGAAATATAAAATAAATAATTAACTGTTGAAGACATTACATTGTAGAAGCTTCAAAGGCAAGAAGATTGTTATGGATGTGGAGAATGCATCTATAAGCGGATGTTATATGCTAACATTCGGAGATGCTTATTTTTGTTAAACATCGTAAGTTTAGAAACAGTTATACAAAATAATCAAAATGAATATCTCCTATACAAAATATATACAACATATTTACACCGTATAAATACAAAAAATCGTGTATATAAATACATGTAAATTTAGAATCCAAATCCGAAGCTTAATTTTTGGAACTACAAAAAATTACACACATTAAAAAATCAAAAATAATAATTATAGTTATTTCAAAATATAGCAAGTGTTTAGTGAAAACATAAAATTGAAAATCAAAATATGTGAACCTTAATTATTGAAAATACAAAAATATAAAAGATTTGAATTTGAATATTAGTTAAACATCCTATGATTTGAATTTCAATTGCAGTCAAACATCTTAATTAACGCAAAAACAATGCTAATTATTCAATTGAATTTCAAACATTCTAAAATTAAAATTGACTAAATTCAATGGTTGTTAAACAATATGATGAAACATCATAGTTATAGTTATTTCAAATCTATTATTTCTAAATATAATAAATTTAGAAAAAAATATAGAATTAAAATTCAAATATGTCAACCTTAATTATTGAAACTAATATAATTGACTAAATTAAATTGCAATCAGACAATAGGTTTGAATTTACAAAGATTTGAAAATTCCAATTATATGAAATTAGCTGATATGAAAAAAAATAGTTTACACAAATATTAAGTAAATAAAATAGAATTAAATACAGATAAATGAAAAAATCTAAAGTTAACATACTTACGAATACATATTTGATGGAGAAGATGGACAGATTAAAGATGGAGAAGACAGTGATCGTATTTGAATCAATTGGATAAATAAACAAATTAGGGTTGTTTAGGTATTGAAGAAGACGAACATCGTTGCTGCATCAATTGGGTGGAGAAAAAAATTTAGGATTGAGATGTATTGGACACTACGGTCATCGTTGATGCATCAATTTTCCAGATAAACAATTTAAGGTTTAGAGTTACTGGAGAAGGTGGTCATAAAGTTAAAATCTAGTGGCCGGAGAAACAAATTAGGGTTGATAGAGTTGAGAGCAAACAAAGGGTGTAATATAAGTGGGTGTTGGGTTATAACTGAAAACGGGTTGCACCTTTCAATATTTATGTTGATTAAAATTAACAGTGACTATGTGGAATTTACTCAACTGGAAACATGATGACATGGATGCATATGTGAATAGGCTAGTTAAAGGACAAGTGGTCAACATTGTGTTGCTTCAATAGATTAGTAAGATAGCATGATTTTTTAGGTAGGTAATTAAACCTTGCATGGTTCTGGACAATATTTTTAGGAAATTATATATAAGTTTAAAATTGATGGTTTGGTGTTGCTGACTTCTTATTAGTCCACGTGGTATCATGGGTGGTGCCACATAATTTTTTCTTTTTTATCTCTTTTAAATTTTTGTGAGGACTAATTTAAGTTTACGATTTTATGCATATGCTGTCTTTGCGGAATAAATTCGCATCGGTTCAAAACGCGTTAGAACGTTGTGCCACCTCAATGTTTTTTTTCCTTTTTTATTTGTTTTAAACATCTTTATATGTTTTTTTACTTACTAATTTATGTTTGCGATTTAGTGCCGATACTATTAATACAAACCGAATACGCGTCGTTTTGTCGTTGTAACGCACCAATTTTGTTTGTTTTTTTTAATATGTTAATTTGATGTATTTAGGCGTTGACGAATTTATTTTTTGATTTAGTTTAGACGAAGTAGCCTAATACTAACTGAAAATTGTACTGTCAACAGATGTCTCCATGAAAATTTTGATCAATAGACGATCAAAGTAGATTTGGATGAAGCAACAATGGAGGTTTTAGAGTTGAGTAGTTGTTGCTTTGGAGTTGTGAAAGAGAAGAAGAAAAATATGTTTTTAAGTTAATCAAACTAATTAGGTCAGGACCTAGACGATAGATACATGGTCGGTTTGATCGACCGAGGAATTGGATGAAATTTTTAATCCTAACCTACCTCTTCGGTGGTCACTTTGACGGTCGTGGACAGTCGATTTAATCAGCCGTGGATCAGAACACTAGTTTTTGATTTATAGACTACGTCCTTGACGGGAGCTTGGAATTCGGCCCAATCGACTGTGAGGACTACTTCCCTTAAACTTTCAAGAGAACAACATGCAAACGGTCGCTTCGATCGACTGTGGCTATCGACCGTACAAGATCATTTAGCCATCTTCTACTTAATTTAGCTATCCATCTACCCGAGGTTGATCAAGGGTCGTGTTCTAAAATTCCTAAAACTAATCTCATGATTTGAAAATTCTTCTTTTTCAATGGCTTGGTGAATATTTCGGCTATGTTTTCTTATGAAGGAACCTTATTTATATAAAATTAAACTTTTTGCACATTATCTCTAAGAAAATGATACCTAATGTCTATATTGTTAGTTCTAGAAGGCAACATAGGATTCTTACGAAGATATATAGCACTTTAATTATCACAAAATATAGGTATGGAAGAAGTATTTACCTCATAGTCCAAAAGAGTTTGTTTCTTCCATAACGCTTGTTCACAATGTGACACCCGACATTTTTAGGTTAACTCCGTTAACTAAACTTTGTTATCCATGTTAACTCCATTAGGAGACACACATGCATGTCAGTGTCACATGAGCGTACACACGAGCCTGTCCACAAACGTTGGTAGTCTAACAATAATAACAAGTTACAAATAAATATAAAAAATTACACTTAAATTTATAACGTGTTGTATGTTCATATGTGAATCGTGTTTGTTATACGTGTTGCATGTTGTAACATGTTATGCGTTTATATATAATGAGGACATGTTATAAAAATATGTTACATGTCACACTAAGATTTATTAGTTGATAAAAAAAATGAATTAATGCAACCATTAAGTAGCACATTATTATGGTGATTGTGGTGCATTATAATCAAATTAATGTGAATGTGAGTTAGAAAACTTTTAGGATTGCTTTTATTTCCTTTTTCTTTTTGTTTAAATACACACACATACCCTCTTGTCTTATTTAGCGGAGGATCAAGCACAACACACAGGTTTATCTCTTTGCATCCATTAAGTGCTTATGTTGTGATCCATTCATTGTGGTTTTGAAATTGGTTACGGGAAACCTAGTATCCATATCTTCATAAAACTTATTATAACAGTTAATTGGTTTGTGTGATTTGATTAGGAACCCTAAGTGTTGAATAAAACGCATCATGGCATAAGTTTTGTTGATAATAATATGTTGTCAGATTCGAGTGTGTGTTTTGTTGAGGCCATAACTTGATAATAACATCATTTTGACTGATTCTTAATCCTATGATGTATTATATTGAGTCTAGTTTCCATAAAAGAAAATTATGTGATTTTTTGACGGGGTTTGAATAATTTTTATGATTTTACAAAAATATATACTAAGGCTATTACGGGGATTGATTCATTGACCTTGATCCCCGACATCATAACTTACTCTTGACAAGTCCAAATGATTTGGTTCCACTTCTGGAACTTCAAGTTTTGAGTTAGGATTCTAACCCAATTGATATTGCTTGATTTTGTTGCATATTGAATTATAGCCAAACCAAAACTTTATATTGTGCACTGAAATAGTTACATGTACCTTTCTATGTTAGATGAATTTTAGTGATTTTTGTGTGTATTGGAAAATATAAATAAACATTGTTTTAGAAACCTAAGACATGTAAACGTCTATGGTAAATTTTCATAATAAAACTTTGTGGTTTGGATTGGTAATAAATTATATCTTTGCATGTCAAAATGTGCCGGTATAAATCAAAATCTGAGTTTGTGTTAAGCGATTTTTATACACCGACCTTCATTTGAATAGTGTTTATCCAGTGTGTCATCGGGTCAACTCGGTCAAACTTTAGTCAACGGTTAACAAAAATCAAATTCTTAGTCAACGGTTAACAAAAATCAAATTCTTGGTCAACGGTCAACAAAAGTCAGACCTTTTGGCCAAAGGTCAATAAAAGTCAAAGTTTGGTCAAAAAGTCAAACTTGAGTCAAATAGTCAATCTTGGTCCAACTTGGTCAACAACATTAAACAATGGGATTGTTTGGGTACGAGGGGTTCTAAGAACCATCACGTATATGTATACTTACATACTCGTATAATATAGGATACCTTTACGAGAGACCACCCATCTAGCAATTGACTTTTAGTTACTTATCATCCAGTTAAGGTGAGTTTCATGACCCTTCTCTTTTAAATACTTTTCTTTTTGAGGGAGAAAGTATGTACACAAGCATTTTCTGGATTTTGTAATATTGTACATCACATGCGTACTCTAGGGCACATTGCCAACTTGAAAGTCCTCACACATCTCAAACCATTAGTATTGGATAGAAATGATATTTGACTAATACTACTAGGTTTGACAAACTCGGTTGCGCTAAAACTCAACTGGAGTTCGGACGGGTGTAAATTATCCTAACACATTGCCATTGTACGAGTAAGACATGGTGGGAGGCAAGCAAACTCAATAGTCAGCTTCGGGTTCGAACCACTATTAGTAGAATGCACATGGATGGTGAATCCACAGTTTTATTTTTGTTTCATTGTTAGTAACACCAGAACGTTTATTTATTTACAAACCCATGAACTTGCCAACCATTATGTTGACACATTTTAGCATGTCTTTCTCACGTTACTAAAGGTGCACATAAGAAATTTGGTTTATTAATGGATGCATGAGCATCGAAGTATGCTTAAGGTTTTACATGAAATACTATGTCTCGTCTCCTGGTTACGCACTCTAGGTTAAAATGTTGTACTTGTTTTATGCTTCCGCAAACGCAATTTGTATTATACCTATATTTTCTCATTAGTTATAAGCAATACTAAATACAACTATCATTATTAAATGATTCTTCGGTATGACACATAGCTAGATTTTGGTATATCAAGAGCCACACGGTAAAACCCCGTCAGTCGAAAATTGAGGGTGTGACACACTTGCTCTACCGGAGGCGACATATTCAGTTTCGTTTGTGGAAAAAGACTCAGAGGCTTGTTTCTTTGAAGGCAGATACACCGCTTGTACTCTTTCTATCAATTGTGCATCTACCAATATCCACATCGGGAAAACACATGATATCAACACCTTCCCCTTTTGGATACCATAGACCTAATTATGTAGTTCCTTTGATGTAGAGAAATATGTGCTTGATGGCTTCATAGTGTAATTTCTTTGGATTCTCCTGAAATCTTTCACAACAGCAAACAATATACATAATACTGGGTTTACTTGCGTTAGATAAAGCAAGCTCCCAATCATATCTCGGTACCTAGTACTATTAAACACTTTACCTTTCTCATCTTAAGTTAAGGTAGTAGTTATATAGGTGTATCCATAGGTTTAATCTATATTATATATAAAGGAAGAGTGATGGGCACCAAGGTAATTTCATAATTCCATGCCAAGGACAAAATAGTCATTACATAATTGGACAAGAAAAGTAATTTGCCATTACATCATTATGTTATTCAAGCGCATTGTATAACTTCATGAAGCTCTATTCTTTCTGAAATTACTTTTCTAGCATTGGGGGTGTAAAAGGTTTGTTTAGTTAATGCAAAGGTGTATATAGTAAAATTTTAACAACACTGAATAATAAAATCCACACTAACTCCATGACTTTATAATTCAATTAGTTAAGATTAATTAAGGGCTTTTCACTTATACCAACTTAACTAACGATTGAGGGTATGACTATGAATTGGTTCAATTGATTTGAATGATCTAATTGATTGAATGGTTCAATTCGGCAGTTATGTTGTCTATCCTCTGCTATAAATATGCCATCCATGGCCTAATCCAACCATAATTCTAAATGTTATTTTATGATGTTATCAAAGGTTTCTTCTACAGCCTGCACACCGGTCCGATGTGGACACCGTGGCTCTCAGTCGTCTCTGGCGACGCAATCAACGATCGACGTTCAGTTCTTTGCTCCGTGGTATGAAACTATGTGCTCTCTATTTATTGTTCATTTCAATTTTGTATGGATTGGATTTGATTTGATTGAATGATTAGTAAAAACCTAATTGTTGTCCGCCATTGAGTTGAAGCTTGTAAAAGGTATTTGATGCTGATGTTGTTAATTATTGTGAATCGGAACATGAAATCACTTCATGTATGTAGATAGGTTTTTGCTTTTGATTGTTTGTAAATTTGTGATGAATCGTGTGAGGGTTAACTTGGTTGGAGCACATGTCAATGGACGAAGTTGAATGCAAAGGTGGCAGTCCCGATGGGGCTTGAAGCTTGCAACAGATTGACATCGACAAGCTGGTGCACGCGGTGGCGTCTACGTATATATTTATTCATTGAACACCCACTAATGGCAAGTAAGTCTTTGATGAGGTACTGATATTTTTCTCACCATTATTTCATTACATTGATAATACCCTGTTTGAAAAGTTACTATATGTGATGATTATGTTTGCATCTATTTGGTTTAGGAGAAATTATATTTCTAGGATTTTAAATGTGGTCCTTTATTCTACAACCACCTTGGCGCTCTCGGCTCCCATCATTGGCTATTGCTAGAGCCATGGTTACAACATTCAGCTTGACCATAAGATATATATAACTTAGCCAAAATCAAATTGGTAATGATGTAATGTAACGAGCTAATTTCAAGTATGAAACTTCCTTTATGTAGCTTTATTAATAACCTAGAGACTTAAACCGGTTTCCTAACCGAACTAAACTGAAGGTTCGTATAGCGGTTTGGGTATTTCGCAATCAAACTGGTTTTAAACCATTTTTTTCTTATAACGGCTAAAACCGGTTTAAAATATGTTAAATCAATTTAAAACCGAACCGAATCGCTCTAGATCAGTTCGAGTAGTTTTATGCCTAAACCGATTTCTAAACCGAACTGGTTTTGGTCAAACTGGCTTTAACATTGATGACCTTTGAAAAAGGAATGTTACATGCTCTATTATTAATTATCTCATTTTTTGTGGTTGCAGATTTGTACTTTGATTTATTTTTGGTTACCTAATTGTTTGCTTTTATGTAGAGCAAGATAATTAGGATTCTTATTCCTTTCTAGCTTTTGATGTTTGTTGAAAGTGTACATATCATAGGAGTAATTGCATGAGAAGTTAATATTTGAACATTTGTGTCCGTTCTTCATATGTTTGAATGTTTACTAAACTTGCTTTTCTTATTTTAGGATCATGTGCAGTGTGTAATATTTCTGGTGCCCAGTCTCATGACGGTCCACCAAAAGCAGGTAATATTTGATGCTTTCATGAATTTGTAATTATTCAACTTTCAATTTTGCTTCAAGGGTGTGAAATGTTTATAAAATTTTTGCCCAAATGATGTAAAGTAGTTGTTGTCTTGTGTGCCAGTTGTGTAAAGCTGATGACGTGGCGCCCAACATGTTATGTTAATGGGACGCCAATTCAACTGCTTTGCACAAATGACATACCATGTTAACATATGCACTAAGGTAGCTTGAGCTTGCAGTTCTAATTTTTAAAGATTTTCATAATATTGAACAATTACTATTCAGTGACATCTTCTCTAATGTATGTGTGTTATTTTGGTATCTTATTTATGTTATTGTATCTTTTATTATATTATTGTTTAATATTTTGAAATGACAGACACTGGGATTAAAAAGAAAAAGACTTGTTTAAACGAACATGTGAATGAATTTGGTGTGAATGTGGATGGTAGTAAATGGTATAGATATTGGAGAAGATTTTGGTGAAAATAGATGGAGATGTAGATGGTCAAAATGGGTGCTCAAAGTCGAGGTGGTTATTCACAGTGGAAAGAAACAATATTAATTAGTTTTAATACTCTTAATCAACTAGCGCTACAATGGGTTAACCATAAAAGTCAAAGAACAAAGTCAGAAACAACTGAGGAATTTTATATATTTGTAATAGTTTTTGTGTAATTTTGATGGATATGTGTAATATTATAATTAACAATTCTTGCAAGTTGATTTTTGAAAAATAGTGGCAGGGAGATTAATTTTTTGTATGGTGCAATTTGCAATTAGAATATAAACGTATTTAGTCTATTGACTAATATAATAGAGATATCATTAAATGTTTGTTATTTGATGTTTGTACTTGAATTCTAATATTCGTTCCCAGTACTAAGTGAGTATGGTGGGACGAATCAAATTTTGGCAGTATTTTACATTGTTTGAAACTGGAGGTCAAAAAACTAAACCTGGGGGTCAACCACTAAAGGCAAAGTGGACCTAGAGATTATCACCAAAGCTATACAAAGGTGTCTCAAACCTAAAGACTACCACTGTTTTAGGCTCGATCATAATCTCTAATCCAAGCACATGCCTACATAATCCGTTTATTATTTGTTGAAGACGAGTTAATGTGGCCGATGTCTTGCTCAAGAAAGGGGAATCTAAATTTTTTTCACCAAACTTTTTATCTACACTTTTCTAAACAAAAGAACGCTGTTGAGTTATAAAGGTCAAACCTATTACTTTTTAGGTTCAAAGATAAAGTATAAGTTCTCGATGTTGTAAAACAAAACTATTAATATTTCTACAAATAGTACAATCTTTTAAGTTAAGAAAAATCATTTGACAATACATATTAAACGACTTTGTCTTTATGTTTTTGTTTATGTTTTTTAGGTTGGTTCGATTGCTGCGGGTGGACATTATGACAATCTTATCGAAGTGTTTTGTAAAAAAAACATGTCGCTGCAATCGGTGTTAGTCATGTTATAGAATGTGATTTTGCAATAATGGAAGAAAACCTAAAGGAAAGGAACCATGTAAAAAAACACGGGTCAATCATTAGTTAATTTGTGTTTTTTGTCAGATGTTGTTTAAAAACATGTTTATGTGGTTTTATTGGTTCGAGCCAGTGAGACAAAAGTTTTAGTTAGCATATTGGGGAGATGATTTATCTTTAGCAACTAAAATGGTGAGCATGTGTTGGGATGCAAGTTGAAAGTTCATGGTGAATACAATGTTGACCGAGCCACAAAGTTTGGGATCCCGTGTATGGTGATCGTAGGTGACAAAGAAATTAGAGAAGGAATTGTGAAGCTAAAAAATAAGCAGGCTAATATTGAGAAAGAGGTTCCTATAAGCAGTTTTGTTGATGAGTTTATTAAACTGAAAAAGGTAAGCCATTAAGGACACTATTTTATATTGGTTATTTTTTTTATGTTTGCTGAATGGTTATCTTTTTTCTATTTAGTCACATGTTGCATTTGTTTTGAAATGAAAGGATTATAATTTAAAGACAGGGGTATTGATTTTTAGTACTCCTAAGTTTCATCCATTGGCTGGTAATGTTTTCAACTTTCATTTTGTCACTCCCTCGCTAGCGGATGCCAAATATCTTTAGTGGAGTTGCTGGTGTGGACGTTTATTTAACTGAGTTTACATGCTTCTGTGTTATATGTGGGTCCCACAAGGCCATCTCATCTTCTTCGTCTTTATCATATTAGTCCTAGCCACCTCCATCATCACCCACCAACCTATACCGCCACCACCAATCTCCACCACCATCGACCTCCATCACCATCCATCATCCAACTCCACCACCGACATCCACCACTCACCAAATTACAATCAACTCCTCCACCTGTTTACTGCTTTATTGTGGAAGTGACGCATACAAATACATATACACATACTCGAAGTAGGATGGTCCATGGGAAGTACCCACGCTCCTTAGTAATTTGACTTTATGTCAAATAGAACAAGGGTTTTCATTACATTCCTTATTAATTTGGTTTCACACCAAATAGAACGAGAGTTTTCATTATTTGTTTCATTTACTTTAGGTTTGGAAATTTACATCATGAGATCTGAATTGTGATATTTTCATACCACATATATATTGCAAAACTTATAAATTCTCACCAACTTAATTGTTAAAAAAATATGTTATTTTAAACGTGCCCATGTCCCATGCTTTTAGAGAAATATGATCATTACGTATGAAATAATATAGATTAATATATACGCACCCTATGGTAAAAGTTAATATTATAAAATTGGTTTTTCACGTGTACAGTATATTATATCTCTTAAGAGTTAACATGTGATTATTAACGTGTTTAAACAAATAAATAATAGCACAAATTATAACGAATGGAGATTTGTATATAATTCATAACAAGAAGTGTCATGTTTTGGAACGAAATTTTATAAACCGTTACAAAAAAAGCATGTATTTATCAATGTTTTGTTGTGTTATGGTTTATTCATTCATGAATGTAATTTCATCAAGAGTTCAAGCCAGTGTTGTAAATGTCGGATTCCAAGCCTTGGAATCGGCGATTCCAAGGTCCTCGGATATCGACCTTGCCGCCTTTTCCAAACTCGGCCACCATTACTCGTCCAGGTCCAACTCGGTCAAAAGTCTGAGTAGTCAGGATTACTTGGCCTCCAAGGTCAACTCGGCATCCAATATTTTTAATTTTTTTATTACTTTTTTTTAAAAAAAAGTTAAAGATAACAACAAAACTTGAATTTCTGAATTATGTTTTTTTTTTCATATGAATTATGCTTATTTTGACATGAATTGTGCTTGTCTTAACATATATATAGTATCCAATAATTATTTTATGTTATATTTACCATGTCCGAGTACAAGCCGAGTACTCCCCGAGTACTCCGACCACTCCCTACAAGGGGTCGTCCGCCTAGGGACCGCCTAACGAGTTTTACAACATTGGTTCAAGCTAAAAAGAAACTTCATTTATATAATATATTGTTCTCGCTCAATAGAATCAATTTTTGAAACAATTTCACGTACGAAGACAACCTTTTGGATTTTGTCAAATTACATACGTTTGACTCCACCAAAAGGAAATCAATGATATACCATGCCACCTAAACAAAATGTAACAGAAACATATACAACCTTATTTTAAAAAATTACATGTTACATATTGTATTTAAAAAAACCAAATCAAACATCATTTTATAAACTTTTCATAATAGATCATGTTCCCACACTAACTGGAGTTATATGCTTCAGTTACGATTTCTTTTTTTTTTTTGAAAATGAAAATTCTACCCCTTCTCATAAAGAACCAAATATTTATTTCAAAATAAACCCCTTTTCGTTTTTATAAATTTTTTTATATCTCTTAAAAAAATAAAAACAAAAACACTTGCGAACATAACATATTTGCTCCTTTAAGGGTAATGGTAGGATGATCAATTTCAAAAAAGTAGAAACACTATGGAAACATTAGCAGGGGACATGCATATAAAGTATTGATACCATTTTCACCCCCCCCCCCCCCCACCCCCCACCATATATACCTCTCACTATTCTACTATAGTTTGTAATTTTCTTTAAACAACCACAACTTTATCTTTGTGCATTCACTCGACTTATTTACAAACTTATAGTTGAAGTTTATATACATCTATTTTCAGATTTAAAAACCTTTAACCAAAAAAAATGTATGTATGACGTTATATACAATTACTTATGGGATTCCAATACATAAGTGTTGTAAACGAACCCAACGAACACGAACAAGGCCTTGTTCATGTTCGTTCATTTAGGAAATAATTTGTTCATGAACGGTTCAAGAACACTTACCGAACGAGATTTTTATGTCCGTGGTCGTTTATTAAGGAATTGAATCTGTTCACAAACGGTTCACAAACACAAATAAACACAAATAAAATCGGCTAAGCCCGAAACTGAGACCGATGTATTCATCAACGTGAACAATGAAAGCATGTAAACAAATCGAACGAACATGAACAAGGATATGTTAGTGTTCGTTCATTTAACTTTAAATGAACACAAATGCTTAATCGAACGAATATGAATATTTAAGTTTTTGTACGTTTATTTAAAAATTAACACTTGTGTTCGTTTATGCTCGTTTAACATATTTGAATAAAGATAAACGAACATCAATGAACAAATGTAAATGAACACAAATTAAAAAGTACAAAACTTTTAAGTAGATGGCTTATTAAAAAAATATGTAATTATTTTCTATAAACACATAAACGAACGTTCATGAACATAAATGAACGAGCGTACGTTAGTTTAATTAAACAAACACAATTTTTTTGTTCGTGTTCGGTCGTTTATTAAATAAACGAACTTCTAGCCGAACGGTTCTCGAACAATTCATCGAACGTTCTGTTGCCCAAATACATTGAGGCCTTTATATATATATGACCTACACGGAAATCAACAATATAAATATCACAATATCAATTACTAAAAAATGTTCCTCATTCTCACTAACACATTAATCTAATGCTTCATCATGTATATAAATATTAAACAATGCAATTAAATACAACTTTCACATCATAAATCCAGTATAAATCTATGTAAACCACACTCAGCTCCTCGATTATCATGTAAAGGACTAAAGGCCATCATTAGTATGAAATTGAACACACATTTAATGCTTCATTACGGATAATTATTGCCATTTACACTTATTACGCATTTGTTACGCCAAAAATAAACCCATTCAATTTCATAACTCACAAACAAACAACCAAATTGACCCTGTTGAAAAACAAAAGAGGTACTCCTTCGGTTATTCAGTGTATTAACGTTATAATATACATATACACTTATATAAATATGTCACTTGTGTCGCTGCTTTGCAAGATAGATAGAGACCTTTAACTTAACAACTGCATTTTTATGTTACTACACACTATTACCTTACCATAATTGTAAATAAATTTCTCATGCTTGTTTTCTAAGAAGTTCTTAATCACATCCAGACTTGAATTGTCACATGCAGGAATGATGTACAAATTCAGGATTTCTTTTATGCGTTACGGCATGCCTACCAACAAATACGATCGCAAAGTGTAAGGTGGTTTGTAAAGAGTGACGTCAATGGCTGTCTACAACTTATTTTAAAAAACAACACTCTTCAAGTTCTTTAGTTAAGACCAACCAAAAATTGTGTTGGTACACAAGAATGATTGGTATTTTTATTCGATTGACGGTCGAATGACCACATATAGCCTTAGATGAAGGATTCACTTCCCTATCCAACTACTCACCATGGTCATCGATATACTTGCACACTTGGATGGCCTGTTATTTCTTACGTTGCTACAAACCAAGGAGTTGGTTATTTGGAACCACACAACCATGGCATACAAACACCTACCAACAAATCAATCCCATGGCCTTTATAAACCCATCACATGTACTATGGTATTACACAGTGGCCCTTCAAATGACCAGAAAGTTTTGCATATTAAATGTGCTGCAGGTTTCATTACAGGACACATTTATTCAAGAAAAACAACATGGACACAAATATCCTTCAACATAAAAAGGGAATATGTAAGAACGACTTCCATGTCGTCCAATGGAACTCTATGTCAACATGTGTTGTACTTCCTCATTTCGAAGGCTTGGTCTGTGCTTACAAACATTGTTATTAAATTTTATGCGGCCGTTAATAAACCATTACAGCGTGCCAACCACATTAATTGGTTTACTAGAGAAAAGGGGCAGTCTTCATAGAGACCCTTGTCACTCCCACTATTTATGTTTGTCAATGTCGTATCATTTTCTTAATTCTCATCACATTCCTACTTGTCTATTTGTAGTGTCCCATATAAAAACATTTTGTTTTTGCAAGTTAAGTACCAGTTACTTTATAACATCATCGATCCAATATATATGCATGTGTCAGTATGCATGTTCACAATCGAATCACGTATACCCACCACTTTACCATTTTTACAATTCGTTGACCGACAACTTAGTGGCTTTAATTTGAGCATTTCTTTCATCATTTCATTATAGTTAACTTTGACTACTCACCAACTAAAAAACATCCAATCCTTTATGTTGATTAAAACTCACAAAATCCGTAAACCTACTTTATTAGCAAATATTTTACAAAACACGATGTATACAATATATATGCATAATTAATATTTTAGTGTACGTGCACCCCGTCACCACCACAAATAACAGCATCCAACAAATCATATGCTCATGCGACAACGCTCGCACTGAAAACCCAATACAAACCCACGCGAGAGGATAACTTGTGTGAACCCGCAGCAACGCGTGGGCACAATTGCTAGTATTCATAAAATCAAACTTTTTCAACATATCACGAATATATTTAGAGTGATTAATGTAGTGGCGGAACTAAAAAATTTCAAGTGGAGCGCCGGAATTAAATTGTTTTTTTTATATTCACGACAACAAATATTTTTGTTTTTAATTGATATACTAGGTGCACAAGAACAATTAAAAAATTATAAAAAAATATGTTATTTTTTTTCTATATTCACGATAATAAATATGTTTCTTTTTTTTAACTGATATACTTGTTTCTTTAAAGTTTTATTTGATTGAATTTTAGAAAATTTGATATATAATATATCAAAAATATATTTTAGAAAAAATGATGTCTATATACAATAAAAACATGATATTCAAGTAATTAGCTTATTAAAAAATTAATAATAAATAACTAACAAAATAAACAAAGAATACTAGGCAAACAATACACTAAATTTTTATATTAAGTCAAAGATTAACGAGGAAATAATGTTCACAAGTAATATTTATAGTTTATGTATATCTTTGTGGGTAACTTATCATTTTTTTAATTACTTTTAATTCTCATTTAAACACCCGGTTAAATAGGGGGCATATGTATTAATGTTAAAAAAATGCCCAATACATTTTAAACGTTAGGTCATGTCATCATCTTCCTCTGTAACAATTCTAATCAGCTTTTGCGTTGATCGTCGAGAAAGAAAAAACATGGCTAAGGGGGTGTTTGGGATTGCTTATTGTGAGAGGAGTTAATAAGTTACAAAGTTGTAACTTATAAACTTAAGAAAAAAGTTATAAGGAGGTAAAACAAGGAATCTCAAACACCCTCTAAATTTCACTTTTATTTTTTCATATAAAATTCTTTTTCTGAAGTCTCAACTAATAATACCTTGAGTGGGTCAAAGTAAATAAAGGCGATGAAGCTACATACCCATCTTAGAAGTAAGTTGTGTTGTTAGAGGGTCAAAGGACCCTCCTTTTCTAACATTAGCCAAAAATCCGATTTTGAAACCGGATCCATTTTGATTTTTTGAAAATGTTCCGTTATTATCATGTCATTTGTTGTTATTGTACGTTGCTACCATTGTAGTATTGCATGCACATTTAAAACATCCATAATCATGATCATTTATTCATGAACTTTTCCCATGCAAACATTAGAATTACTCTTGGATTATTATTATTATTATTATTATTATTATTATTATTATTACTACCATCTTTTCATATATTTTATTTAACTAATAAAAAACCAATGAATGTTTTAGTTAAATAAAATTGATTTAAATAGAGTTAAATCCTTTGAAACCCCCTTTAACTTACTTACATTAAACATGATTAAATTCTATAAATTCCATCATTTTCACATCTTAACACATTCTTTTCTTAAGCTTGAGAGCACTAACAAGTAAGTTTTACGATTTCATGCATTTTATTGCTTTTATTTGATTTTACCTTGAATGTTCATACTCGTTCATAAGTTGTTCTTCATGATCATGGTACTTTTATCATAAAAATTATATATTTGGGTCTTAAGAATCATAATAATCTTGGATATCCAAGATAAACAATTTGATTTTCTAAATATTGGATCAAAGCTAGTTATTTTGCAAGAACAAGCATAAATATTTATCTAAATCTTATGATCAGTTGATCATCATAAACTTTTAATGTTTATGAACTTGCAACCCTTTTAGTTTACATAAGATTATTTATACAACATGGTTTTATTTAAATATAATATGACTAATACACTTGATCTCTAAATAATTAATTGAGTAAACTTATTATTATTATTTTTTCTTTCATCATAAACTAATATGTATAATTTTTTTACAAATAATTAATGCAAAACCCTTAAGTTAATTAATTGGTAATTAATTATTTATGTTACGTGAAAATGAAACGTTTAATCATAAATTGTTTTTAATCTTGTTATTTAAACTCATATTTATATGTTATAATTATTCATTTACAAATCATTTTTCACCTAATAAATATCAAATGATTTATATAAAATTTAATTTATCTTAGTTACATTCATTTTAGATAAAAAAAAATCCCTAATTCCCAATTTGTCGTGGTATTCTTTTCATTTAGACTCTTTAAAATTTAGCACACGTATTTACTTATTTAGGATAATCAGTTGTGACTGTAACATCCCAAAATTTCCATGAATAATATTAAAATATTAATTACATCGGAAGGATTAATTTGAGTTAGTAGAAAAACAATAATAAAATAATAATAAAGATATAAGGATGGTAGGCTAAAATAGATGGAATTATATCACGGACTTTGAATGAAGATGGTCTTAAGTTCCATGGGCTTAGGGAGTATAAATACCCCTTAAACCCTAAATCCTTTTCATCTACATCATTCTACACCTTAGCCTACACCATCAAAAACACACACTTAAGCCAAAAACTCTCTAAACTATTCCATTCACGATCCAAGACCAACCAAAGGTAAGAAATTAATTATCTCAGATGACCCAACATTTTAGAACCCGGAACCGCAGCCCCGAGATGCCGAATGAGCCGTTTGAATCTTGATCTAGCTTTATTCGGATGTTTAATCAACAAAATTTGAGCTTAAGGGCCACCTTAGTTTGGATCTTGACTCCCCGGAGCTACCTAGGTTATGAACAATCAAAATCGGGCCAACCATGGTGGCTAACGGCGGCTAACAGCGTCGGAATTGAAGAAAAACCCTAACAACGCGAAAAAGAAGACTGGTCCGAACATATACGGGCGTATATGTATATATGGTCGTATATGTATATAGGACGTATATGTATGTATGTATAACGTGTATGTATGTATGTATGCCGTGTATGTATGTATGTCGTATATGTATGTATGTATGCTGTGTATATATGTATGTATAACGTGTATGTATATATGTATGACATATATGTATGTATAACGTATGTGTATGCATGACGTATATGTATGTATGACGTATACGTATGTAAGCAAAGGATATGAACTTATACGGTATATACGCTAAGAACAAGGAACTAATTAATAATAAAAGGTAACGTTTAAAACGGGAAAATGACCTAGAAAGAAAGACCGAACTTCAGTTTTTTGATGAGATTTTTTGTGACAATCGTCAATTTCAGGTTAACTCCGTTAACTCAACTCCGTCAATTCAAACCTAAAGATTACTGAATCTATAACGCACACCTCATTACATTTAAACTAGGGTTTAAATGACGCTTGACACTTACTACATGTGTAGTCTTTCGGGAATTGCACCGAAACGCAAACGAGTTGACGCAAACAATTGGTGAATAAACGAAAAACGTCAAAAAAATAATTATGTGATAATTATGTGTTAACATATGTGTTACTTGATTATATTATGTGTGATGCTAGACAAGAAACAAGAACTAGTTAATTAAGCTAGAAAAGTAACAATTAAAAGTTGAGGGACTAAAGTGTAACATCTTGTTATTATTAATATTAACCTAGAACCCTAATCTCTTTCTCTCCTCTCCCTCACAATTGACGGCAGCCTACTCCCTCCCCTCTCCTCACAATCGGCTCACCACACACATATCTCTTGATTTTTGATCTTGTTTTTCATAATTGAAGCATCCTACATCCGATTCTAGTCATCTTCTACCTTCCTCTTGCTTATTTTTGTGCCTTTGAAGGTATAATTACAAACCCTAGAATCTGGAAATTATATATATGATGTTCATATGACTTGTTTTGATTAGATGATGATTGAAAGATGTATTGATTGTTGAATTGATAACTAGTATTGATGTTATTGCATGTTAATCGTTTGTTTCTTTGATTTTAGTTCAAGCAAAACCATAATCATGTATGTGATGTGTAATTGATGTGCATGGATAGTGATTATGGTGTCTAGAATGTCATATGAATGAATTATGGTCCATAGATAGTTAATGTGTTGAGTTTGGATGCAAACAGTTTATGGACAGATTATGTTGTTGATGTTCAATTGACTGTAACGGGGTGTAAATGTGAAAATTAGTTGAGGTTATTAATACTACAGTAAACTAGGTTGAGTCTAGTTTCTAAAGAATATAAATTTGCAATTTTTGGACGTGTAAAAGTTAACCTTTATGATTTTACAAAAACGTTGTGCAAAGCTGAGTTGTTAGACCTGCTGTTAGGTTGTTTTGTAAATGTTATATCTCATGAACTACGAGACCAATTGGGTTGGTTCCACTTCTGGAAGTTGACTTGTTGAGTTAGGAACCAAAACCAAGTGGTCTTGCATTTGTTGGATTTTTCGTTTAACGGGAATTTCAAATAAAATTCTGTTGCGCATAAATTTGACTGTTATGAGTTTGCTGTGGTAAATTGATCATTGTGAAAAATATATATGGAATAAAAATACAACAAAATATGTTCTGGAAACCTAACACATACATGCTTTTGTGATGATTTTTGGTAAATTAATTGAGATGCTATGATCGGTGGAATAGACTAGTTTTACAAGTAGAATTCTGTCGTTAAGAAACTAGTTGCTGAATTTTGTAAAAGTTGCATGAAACATGGTAATTGCTAGCTACTTGTCGTGTTTTGACCAAATTACCCTTGAGGAAAATGATTGCTAATTAATTGTCGTGTTTTGACCAAATTGCCCTTGCGGGGAATAATTGCTAGTTAATTGTTATGTGTGACCAAATTGCCCTCACGGGGAGTAATTGCTAGTGATGTACATTATTAATACATGACACGTAAATAATTGCTCACACATGTAATGTATCACAAATGTACTTGTTAAAGTCACACACGATTCACAAACGAAACACGAAACATATTGTGTGCATATGTATTATGTGCCGAGTCTAGAGACTCGATAATAGTTCCGACACTTAGAAAAAATCTCTTTGTTGTTTTAGAACGCTAGAGAGAGTTTTTCTGTGACGCGCATCCTTTGGTGATTTATTTTGGGAATTCTTCGCAAACAATGAGTTTCACTTACCCCTTTAAACTGTTTTAAACGCTTTTCACTTGGGGGAGATAACATACTCCGAAAAACGCATTTAAGATTTTGTTAGTAAATTATATATCACTTGTAAAGGCTAAGTGGCAAACGAAACAATTGAAGTCCTACACATCGAACCGGTTAATATTTGGATAATAGCGAGTCACTGTTGAGTAGTACTACTGGGTTTGACAAACCCCACCCAACGCTAAACTCGACTGGAGGTCGAGCGGGTGTAATTTTGGCTAACACGTACCATGGTCTGGATGACCTGGTGACAAGGCACTTGATAAACAGTCAGCTTCGGTGTCGAACACTTAGTAATACTTGTTGTATAGGCTAGCTACCTATCGATATATAATTGATTTAACACTATCTGGTAACGCAAAACGCTGAACGCAAAACGCTGAACGCAAACGCTAAACGCTTTATTTTATATAAACTTGGGAACTCACCAACCTCGTGTTGACACTTTTAGTATGTTATTATCAGGTAGCCGAGGCAGGCGCGCGGTATAGGATCATGCATGGTTTTGAACATTCTAATATGCAAACATGTTTTTAACTATTATTACTTGGGTTTTTAAGTCGTCCTGCGTGTCGTAACTTTTGTCTTTTGGTTTTTACGCTTCCGCACTTATTTTCATTTAAACGTTTTTATGGTTTGATTATAACTAATGATTCCGATCCTGTTAGTTCACACCCTTTGACGGTAAAACTCCGTTAGTGGAATTTGAGGGTGTGACAGATTGGTATCAGAGCCATTGGTTATAGCGAACTAGAAATTGCATGCATACTAGACTATAACCGCGACGACCCATTAGTTATAATGATACGCACTGCATATGTTTGTGTAGTCTTTGTTATCTTATCTCTTTACCTCTTTCACTCATACGCGCGCGCATACACGGCTTACCTGTAGAGATGTCGACGCCACCATCATCATCATCCGATCAGATGACTCATGCTCATGGGAAGGAGCCGCAGCTACCTACCTCATCGCCACCCCGTGTAGTCCCGGAACTCGAAGCTCCTGCACCGAAGAGGTATCGCTTATCCGGAGGAATGTACGAAAACGAAGTTAGCTGGGATTGGTACCCTAATATGATCAGGCGTATGGTTTATCGCGAACAAGTTCCCCCGCTACCCCACCCGAACCATCCTGCTTACCCAAACACCCTACCACCCATAACCGAACCTGTGGAGCGAGTTCTCGCAGCTGTCGTTTCTTGTTTGGAGCGTGATGTGGGTTACATGCGCTATACGAGAGCGAACGTTTCCGGACTGTTAAGAGATGGAACCGAAACTAAGGAGGAAATTTCCTGCCTGACAGCGGCTATGAAGAAAATGCAATATGCTAGCGACCAACAGATGAAGATTATGAGAAAAATGCAAGCAGATATGATAGATTTGCAAGAGAAACTTCTTGTGGCGAGATCCCGGACAGAGATAGCTCTAGAGCGATGCGATATCTTATAGACGCAAATTGCTCAGAATCCGAGGAAGATCCCGGGGAGGAACCCGAAGAGGAACCGGAAGAAGAACCGGCTGAGCCGGAGGCACACTCAGAGGTGTCCTCAGACGATGACATCTGAGAATGATAACACCTAGATGTCTGGAAGAAACGCTGGACACGGTCGCGGTAACATCAACTTAACCGCAGCAGAACTCCAAACCCTGTTGAATGACCATGCGGCGGCAGCTCTAGCCGCACATGTTCAGAATCAAGTTGGAGGTCCAACTGGAACGTGTACTTTCAAGAACTACCTAGACTGCAAGCCCAATTCGTTTAAGAGCACTGAGGGAGCTATAGGCTTCCTGCGTTGGGCTGAGAAGGCCGAGTCGGCGTTTGAGATGTGTAATTGTCCCCCTGCCAGTAGGGTCAAATTTGCTGCTGGAACACTTGAAGATTCTGCCCTCACCTGGTGGAATTCAAACGTGCAGATCCTTGGATTGGAACTGGCTAACGCTATGAACTGGGAGGAGTTTAAGAACATGATGCGAGAAGAGTATTGTCCTAGGGAGGATATTGCAAAGTTGGAATCAGAGTTTTGGTCATTGAAGATGGTGGGTTCAGAAATCGAAGCCTACACTACCAGTTCTCACGAGTTAGCTGTGATGTGTCCACGGATGGTAGACCCGCCGAGTAAGAGGATTGAAATGTATATTGATGGGTTAGCACCGCAAATTCAGGGCATGGTAACGTCTTCCAGACCAGCCACGATTCAACAAGCGATCCGGTTAGCTCACAAACTGACGGGTCAAGCAGTGACCCAAGGTGCGCTACCACCTAGGGGTTCAACCACTAAAGCCCGTGACAACCCGAGCATTGACAACAGCAACCTGAGCAGCGGAAAGAGAAAGTTTGACAACACCAGATCCTCATCCTCGAACCCCCCCCCCCACAGCAACAACACTACCGTAAGCCCGAATTCACTCGGGGCTTCAACAATCAGGGTCACAATATCAATAACAACGGTGGCGGGCAGGGTTCGAGCGGCTATGCTGGGAAATACTCGAAATGCAACAGGTGCAACTATCATCATGCTGGCCCGTGTGACCGTGTCAAATGTCTGAGATGCGGAAAAATGGGTCATCAGGCCAAGGAATGTAGAGGAGACCTAGTGGCAAAGGGTACTCCTAAACCACCTACGACGACTAAAGGATGTTTTGAGTGTGGTCAAGAGGGTCATTTCAGGAAAGATTGTCCCAAGCTGAAACCAAACGACAACAATGGAGGTAATGGAAGTGGCAGTGGTGGTGGAAACAATAGTAAAGGAAGAGCTTTTGTTATTGGGTCGGGTCAAGCCCGCAATGATCTGTACGTGGTGACTGGTAAGTTCCCTGTAAACGATTGTTTTGCTTCTGTATTGTTTGACACTGGAGCTGATAGGAGTTTTGTGTCGAATGCCTTTAGTCAACTCTTAGACTTAACTCCAACCCCGTTAGATGCTACGTTTCCAGTAGAATTAGCCGACGGAAAGTCTGTAGAAACGACTCATGTACTTGTGGGATGTAAGTTAAAACTGTCAGGTCATGTTTTTGATATCGACCTTATTCCTTTTACGTTTGGTAGTTTCGATGTCGTGGTCGGCATGGACTGGTTATCCGAGAACCGAGCGGAGATTATATGTCACGACAAGATAGTCCACATTACTACCCCTTCCGGCGAGATCATTTCGATCCGAGGTGAGAGAAGCGGCATGACCACCAGCGTCATTACCCTCATGAAGGCGCAGAAGTATCTACGAAAGGGTCATCCGGCAATTTTGGCGCAGATTGTTGAGAAACCGGCGGAGGAGAAGCGAATTGAAGATATACCGATTGTGCGAGATTTTCCGGAAGTTTTCCCGGAGGATTTGCCCGGACTGCCTCCTATACGACAAGTCGAATTCCAAATTGAATTAACCCCCGGTGCAGCACCCATAGCACGAGCCCCGTATCGGCTCGCACCGGCGGAGCTTCAGGAACTGTCCACTCAGTTGCAAGATTTATTGGATAAAGGTTTTATCCAACCTAGCTCATCGCCATGAGGAGCCCCTGTCTTATTTGTCAGAAAGAAGGACGGGACTTTCCGCATGTGTATCGACTACCGGGAGTTGAACAAGGTGACGGTCAAGAACCGTTATCCTTTACCCCGGATTGATGATCTGTTTGACCAGCTCCAAGGATCGAGTTACTACTCGAAGATCAATCTGCGATCTGGTTACCATCAACTAAGAGTACGCGAATTAGATATTTCAAAGACGGCTTTCAAGATTCGGTATGGTCACTATGAGTTTTCAGTTATGCTTTTGGCTTAACCAACGCACCAGCCGTATTCATGGATCTCATGAATCGAGTATGCAAGGCGTACCTCGACAAGTTTGTGATTGTGTTTATTGATGATATCCTGGTCTATTCCAAGGACAAGGCAGATCACGAAGAACACTTGAGGGTAATTCTGGAATTATTAAAGAAGGAGCAACTATACGCTAAGCTCTCGAAATGCAAATTTTGGCTTCGCGAGGTTCACTTTTTCGGACATGTGATCAACGAGAACGGTATCCATGTCGATCCCGGTAAGGTAGAGGCCATCAAAAACTTGGAAGCACCTAAGACTCCGACTGAGGTGCGGCAATTCCTAGGACTGGCCGGCTACTACCGGCGTTTCATCGAGGGATTTTCAAAGATTGCTCAACCCCTCACCGCTTTGACTCACAAAGGCACTAAGTACAATTGGGGTGACGCACAAGAATCCGCTTTTCAACTGTTGAAAACCAAACTCTGTAGCGCCCTATTCTAGCCCTACCCGAGGGAACAGAGAATTTTGAGGTACATTGTGACGCATCGATACAAGGTCTCTGTTGTGTGCTGATACAACTCGAGAAGGTTATAGCCTATGCCTCTCGACAACTACGGATTCACGAGAAGAACTACACGACCCATGACTTGGAACTTGGAGCTGTGGTGTTTGCCCTTAAGATATGGAGGCATTACTTGTACGGTACCAAGTTTACCATTTACACCGACCACAAGAGTCTCCAACATATCTACGATCAGAAGGAGCTGAACATGCGACATCGTCGTTGGGTCGAGCTGCTTAAGGATTACGATTGTGCCATCAAGTACCACCCTGGCAAGGCCAATGTAGTGGCCGATGCCCTCAGCAGAAAAGAAACCGATAAACCCAGGCGAGTGCGAGCACTGCAACTCACGATTCATACCAGCTTGCCCGATCAGATTCGTGAAGCGCAACTCGAAGCTTTGAAAGATGATAATCTTCCATCGGAACTCATGCGGGGCATGAACAAGCAACTTGAAACCAAAAAATATGGGGTCCGATATTTTGAGAACCGGATTTGGGTTCCACGATACGGAGAGTTGAGAACTCTAGTGATGGACGAAGCTCACAAGTCCCGATATTCTATCCACCCTGGCTCAGATAAAATGTATCATGACTTAAAGGTACTTTATTGGTGGCCAAATATGAAAGCCGACATTGCCACCTACGTGAGCAAATGCTTGACTTGTGCCAGACTCAAAATAGAATATCAGAAACCATCTGGTTTGCTGCAACAACCGGAACTTCCAATGTGGAAATGGGAACACATCTCAATGGATTTTATCACTGGATTACCTAAAACACCGACGGGATGCGATACCATCTGGGTGATCGTTGACCGGTTGACTAAGTCGGCACACTTCTTAGCGATTAAGGAATCGGACAAAATGGAAAGACTGACTCGCGTCTACATGAAAGAAGTGGTGTCTAGACACGGAGTGCCTGTCTCAATCATTTCTGATCGAGATTCCCGTTTCACTTCGCACTTTTGGAAGTCACTACAGAGCGCATTAGACACCCGTCTTGATATGAGCACAGCTTACCATCCTCAGACGGATGGACAAAATGAACGAACTATTCAGACCTTAGAGGACATGTTGCGTGCATGTGTGTTGGATTTCGGAAAAAGTTGGGAACCTCATTTACCTTTGGTAGAGTTTTCGTATAATAACAGCTAACAAGCAAGTATTAAAGCGGCGCCGTTTGAAGCACTGTACGGACGGAAGTGTCGATCACCTCTCTGCTGGGCAGAGGTGGGTGACAGCCAAATCACTGGTCCAGAACTGGTACTCGAAACTTCGGAAAAGATTGTTCAAATCCAAAACCGCATGGCGGCAGCACGAGATCGTCAAAAGAGTTACTCCGACAAGCGCCGAAAACCTCTCGAATTTCAAGTGAATGACCAAGTGTTACTCAAAGCCTCACCTTGGAAAGGTGTGGTTCGCTTTGGTAAGCGAAACAAATTCAACCCACGATATGTTGGTCCTTATCGAATAACTGAGCGCATTGGTCCGGTGGCGTACCGACTGGAACTACCAACGGAACTCAGTAGCGTACACAATGTATTCCACGTATCCAATTTGAAGAAATGCCTATCTGATGAAACCCAAGTAGTCCCTTTGGATGAACTGCAAGTTGATGAACAGTTACGTTTCATTGAAGAACCAGTCGAGGTTTTGGATTGGGAAACCAAAACGCTCAAGCACAGCAAAATTCCAATCGTTAAGGTTCGTTGGAACTCGAGACGTGGACCGGAGTTCACGTGGGAACGCGAGGATCAAATGATGAAAAAGTATCCTCACTTTTTTGAAGGGCCGACCAAACACCGAAAACCGCGAAACCCGGCAAACCGTCAGAAATCACAGGAGGTATGAATTAAATTTCGGGACGAAATTTCTTTCTACTAGGGGATGATATGACAAACTGAAAAATTTTTCTTACTTTTTCAGACACTCATCACGACTTGACTCAAATTTTCGAGACGAAAATTCTTTAACATGGGAATGATGTGACAATCGTCAATTTCAGGTTAACTCCGTTAACTCAACTCCGTCAATTCAAACCTAAAGATTACTGAATCTATAACGCACACCTCATTACATTTAAACTAGGGTTTAAATGACGCTTGACACTTACTACATGTGTAGTCTTTCGGGAATTGCACCGAAACGCAAACGAGTTGACGCAAACAATTGGTGAATAAACGAAAAACGTCAAAACAATAATTATGTGATAATTATGTGTTAACATATGTGTTACTTGATTATATTATGTGTGATGCTAGACAAGAAACAAGAACTAGTTAATTAAGCTAGAAAAGTAACAATTAAAAGTTGAGGGACTAAAGTGTAACATCTTGTTATTATTAATATTAACCTAGAACCCTAATCTCTTTCTCTCCTCTCACTCACAATTGACGGCAGCCTACTCCCTCCCCTCTCCTCACAATCGGCTCACACACACACATATCTCTTGATTTTTGATCTTGTTTTTCACAATTGAAGCATCCTACATCCGATTCTAGTCATCTTCTACCTTCCTCTTGCTTATTTTTGTGCCTTTGAAGGTATAATTATAAACCCTAGAATCTGAAAATTATATATATGATGTTCATATGACTTGTTTTGATTAGATGATGATTGAAAGATGTATTGATTGTTGAATTGATAACTAGTATTGATGTTATTGCATGTTAATCGTTTGTTTCTTTGATTTTAGTTCAAGCAAAACCATAATCATGTATGTGATGTGTAATTGATGTGCATGGATAGTGATTATGGTGTCTAGAATGTCATATGAATGAATTATGGTCCATAGATAGTTAATATGTTGAGTTTGGATGCAAACAGTTTCTGGACAGATTGTGTTGTTGATGTTCAATTGACTGTAACGGGGTGTAAATTTGAAAATTGGTTGACATTATTGATACTACAATAAACTAGGTTGAGTCTAGTTTCTAAAGAATATAAATTTGCAATTTTTGGACGTGTAAAAGTTAACCTTTATGATTTTACAAAAACGTTATGCAAAGCTGAGTTGTTAGACCTGCTGTTAGGTTGTTTTGTAAATGTTATATCTCATGAACTACGAGACCAATTGGGTTGGTTCCACTTCTGGAAGTTGACTTGTTGAGTTAGGAACCTAAACCAAGTGGTCTTGCATTTGTTGGATTTTTCGTTTAACGGGAATTTCAAATAACATTCCGTTGCGCATAAATTTGACTGTTATGAGTTTGCTGTGGTAAATTGATCATTGTGAAAAATATATATGGAATAAAAATACAACAAAATATGTTCTGGAAACCTAACACATACATGCTTTTGTGATGATTTTTGGTAAATTAATTGAGATGCTATGATCGATGGAATAGACTAGTTTTACAAGTAGAATTCTGTCGTTAAGAAACTAGTTGCTGAATTTTGTAAAAGTTGCATGAAACATGGTAATTGCTAGCTACTTGTCGTGTTTTGACCAAATTGCCCTTGAGGGAAATGATTGCTAATTAATTGTCGTGTTTTGACCAAATTACCCTTGCGGGGAATAATTGCTAGTTAATTGTTATGTGTGACCAAATTGCCCTCACGGGGAGTAATTGCTAGTGATGTACATTATTAATACATGACACGTAAATAATTGCTCACACATGTAATGTATCACAAATGTACTTGTTAAAGTCACACACGATTCACAAACGAAACACGAAACATATTGTGTGCATAGGTATTATGTGCCGAGTCTAGAGACTCGATAATAGTTCCGACACTTAGAAAAAATCTCTTTGTTGTTTTAGAACGCTAGAGAGAGTTTTTCTGTGACGCGCATCCTTTGGTGATTTATTTTGGGAATTCTTCGCAAACAGTGAGTTTCACTTACCCCTTTAAACTGTTTTAAACGCTTTTCACTTGTGGGAAATAACATACTCCGAAAAACGCATTTATGATTTTGTTAGTAAATTATATATCACTTGTAAAGGCTAAGTGGCAAACGAAACAATTGAAGTCCTACACATCGAACCGGTTAATATTTGGATAATAGCAAGTCACTGTTGAGTAGTACTACTGGGTTTGACAAACCCCACCCAACGCTAAACTCGACTGGAGGTCGAGCGGGTGTAATTTTGGCTAACACGTACCATGGTCTGGATGACCTGGTGACAAGGCACTTGATAAACAGTCAGCTTCGGTGTCGAACACTTAGTAATACTTGTTGTATAGGCTAGCTACCTATCGATATATAATTGATTTATCACTATCTGGTAACGCAAAACGCTGAACGCAAACGCTAAACGCTTTATTTTATATAAACTTGTGAACTCACCAACCTCGTGTTGACACTTTTAGTATGTTATTCTCAGGTAGCCGAGGCGGGCGCGCGGTATAGGATCATGCATGGATTTGAACATTCTGATATGCAAACATGTTTTTAACTATTATTACTTGGGTTTTTAAGTCGTCCTGCGTGACGTAACTTTTTTCTTTTGGTTTTTACACTTCCGCACTTATTTTCATTTCAACGTTTTTATGGTTTGATTATAACTAATGATTCCGATCCTGTTAGTTCACACCCTCTGACGGTAAAACTCCGTTAGTGGAATTTGAGGGTGTGACATTTTTAGTAAAGGTTTATTAATGAAAATAAAACTTTTCCAAGTTTACCTAAAAGCCTCGGACCCTACTAGGGGCTGCCGCCCCTAGATCCCACTGCCAGGGGCGCTGCCCCCGACCCTCGTTCGTTGAGGGCTATGTTAAACTAGAAATACGATATGGGTAGTGATAATTAATCGAAACGTGTAATTGTTATACATTTAGCCGCGCCCAGGTAAAGAAAGAAGTTACCATTAACTCTGAAAGGAACCGAGCTCAGGTGAGTTTCTAGCCCCCTTTTCCTTGTTATATTTTCAGGGTTATGTGCACTCGATGTGATTAATTAATACACTTACCATAAGTGGTAAGTGTATGACATATGATTATTTTATATATGATGTATGAATGATATATGTATGTTATAGGAAATATTGAGAGTATGTATGAAAGTTTATAAATATTAATGTAAAGAAATGTATGGTATGGTTGTATAGGAAGAAGGGAACCGGACCTTAATAATATCCGAGGCAGAAGGGAACCAGACCCTAATAATACTTGAGGAAGAATGGAACTGGACCCCAACAGTATCCAAGGCAGAAGTGAACTGGGCCTAATAATACTTTGGGAAAAAGGGAACCGGACCCTAATAATATCCGAGGTAGAAAGGGAACCGGGCCCTAATAATACTCGAGGAAGTAGGGTGTGATGCTCTCTAAAACGTATAAGTATGTAATGTAAGATAAAATATGAAAGTATGAAAGTATAACAGTAAGAATGAAGGTATATACTATGTATGTATGAACGAAAGTAAAGAAGGTTAAGTATGTAGTATATGAATGTATTGTATGTTGCCTGATTAACTAGAACTCACTCAGTGTAGCTGACTTTTAGTATGCACGCAGGTGAATAGGCTCAGGCAGCTGGCTTGATCAAAGACACATGACATTGGACTAAAGAGGCTTGCATTTTTAGAAGAATGTTGTGATGTTTTACTAGGACCTTTTTATATTATGATAAAGACAAAAGTTTGTCTTCATGGAATGATTTGAATGATTTTATAATTTATGGTTGAAGTTTTATATTCCGCGAAAAGTTTTAATTAACTATGATATTTAAAACTGCGTTTATGAGTAAATCCAACGTCCAAGTAGGGACCCAGAACCGGGGCCTTACAAGTTGGTATCAGAGCCACTCTTGTGCCGTTCGGGATGGTGAGGCAAACCTCATCAGAGACGGTGAGTCCTCGGGGGTGTCGTGAGGTACACCTTAGGCAAATCCCACATCCTGGATGGTATGGTGGGGAAAACCTCATCGGGGACGATGAGTTCAAACTGGGGGGGGGGGTTGTTTGTAACATCCTAGGAAAATCCCACATCGGTCGTGGACATGAGAGAGATCATTGGTTCATAATTAAATGTCCTACCAGATCCTTGGTTCATAAGTAAATGTCCTACCTTTTAAATCATCAACGCCTTTTGGGCTTAATGGTAGTGAATGAGAGGAGAGCTTCACACTTAAGCGTGCTAAGCTGGAAGTAGTAGCAGATGGGTGACCTCCTGGGAAGACTCCACCTAGGCAACCAAAAACAAATCCGTGAGCTCTTCGTGGGAAAAGCGGACAATATTGGTGGTGCGAGGGGCCAAATGTTACAGTGATTTTATATTCCGCGAAAAGTTTTAATTAACTATGATATTTAAAACTGCGTTTATGAGTAAATCCAACGTCCAAGTAGGGACCCAGAACCGGGGCCTTACAAGTTGGTATCAGAGCCACTCTTGTGCCGTTCGGGATGGTGAGGCAAACCTCATCAGAGACGGTGAGTCCTCGGGGGTGTCGTGAGGTACACCTTAGGCAAATCCCACATCCTGGATGGTATGGTGGGGAAAACCTCATCGGGGACGATGAGTTCAAACTGGGGGGGGGGGTTGTTTGTAACATCCTAGGAAAATCCCACATCGGTCGTGGACATGAGAGAGATCATTGGTTCATAATTAAATGTCCTACCAGATCCTTGGTTCATAAGTAAATGTCCTACCTTTTAAATCATCAACGCCTTTTGGGCTTAATGGTAGTGAATGAGAGGAGAGCTTCACACTTAAGCGTGCTAAGCTGGAAGTAGTAGCAGATGGGTGACCTCCTGGGAAGACTCCACCTAGGCAACCAAAAACAAATCCGTGAGCTCTTCGTGGGAAAAGCGGACAATATTGGTGGTGCGAGGGGCCAAATGTTACAGTGATTTTCTGCCTCGTTTGTTTAACTCGTTCAAACTATCATCCTCATTTTCGAGGTGAGTTTCGTAAACCCTTTTTCATACTTTTAAAAATTTTGGGTGTAGCACGTTACAATGTTTCTCATTTGTTTATACTTTTTGGTTACCAACTGATTCGCAACAATGTCTGCATAATTATTCTTTCATATTGTTTATGATGACTATACGTGAATATGTGCAACGTGTTTACTATTTTTATGGTGATTACTCACAAACTCAACGCGGGAAGGCCCGCCGGGACGTATCCGTGCTACCTATTCTTCAACTTTGGTTCAAATGAATGGTGGCATCATTATCATTCCCCTAGTAGTGGGGCATCATTATCAGTTGGGGCGTTATTTTTTTGGTTGTATTCCAATACTTTATGAATGAATTTATATTACATCGTGACATGAGGATCGACAATCGTTTTATATTATATGTATATCAACTTATGAAATCTCACCAACATATGTGTTGACAAAATATATTATTATAAATGTGTTACAGGTTGAAACGAAGATGTGCAAAGGACGAAGGAAACTTGTCGACCGGATATATTAAATAAGCTTTTATTTGTCATCTGTTGAAGTGTTCATTATTATTCAGTCATAAAAATTTGTGTGCTTGCTACTTTATGAAATGAAATAAATATATCTATTGTCACTTTAATAGTGTTATGAGCTTATGAGCAACATGTACGTACCACCAGATGTATTCCGCTTAAAGCCAGAGAGTTACACATGTGGTTCCGCCTTTAGATTAATGAATATGCCATAATCATATTGTTTAATTTGCAAGCTAAGAAATAAATTAAGTTCACCCATCATACTAATTTCAAATTCATCATGCATCTTCTTAGCAAATTCATCACATAAGTTTTGATATATAGAACCAAATATGCTATCATCAACATATATTTGAAGGTGCAATAGATTATCATTTTTCTTTTTAATAAATAATGTATTATCTACTTTACCCATAACATATTCATTATCAAGCAAGAATGTATTAAGTCTATCATACCATGCTCTTCATGCTTGTTATGAAGTTTATAAACATGATGGGGTTTAACAAAATCTTAAAACCGAGAGGTTATGACACATAAACTTCCTCATTAATTATGTCATTTAGAAAAACACTTTTAACATCCATTTGATAAAGTTTAAAATCTTTAGCACATGTAAAGGAAAGTACAATCCTTATGGATTTAAATCTAGCAACCAAAGCAAAACTCTCTGATGCCTTCATGTTGATTAAATCCTTGGGCAACTAACCTAGCTTTATTCCTAGTGACAATGCCATTTTCATCCATCTTATATCTAAAATCCTACTTAGTTCCTAATATAGTGTGACCACTAGAAGGAGGAACTAATTCCAAAACATGGTTTGTAATGAATTGGTTCAACTCATTTTGCATAGCTACAACCCAATTCTCATCCGTGAGAGCTTCCATAACGTTCTTTGGTTCAAGGTTTGATATAAATACCACAAATGAACAAAGGCTTTGAATCTTAGACCTAGCCAAGTCTCAAACGTAAGGCATGTTAGATATCATCAACCAAGTATGACGTAATACATGCTAGATGCAATGGATTTGTATATGGTACCGGTGGAAGGTTAAACAATCGGACTCGATGAAGCAGGAACATGTTTCATCAGGTCCGACGGTTAAACTCTTCCGTGTGAGTTCTGCCTAGCGCTGATGATTCAGGACAGTGGTAGCGACTCACAAGATAAAACTTTCCTAGACGAAAATTGAAAGCGCACATAACATCTTCGACGCCATGGACGACTTCTCAACATATGATAACGAGATTCCTGAAAAGTATCAATTTCCGGCGACTTGGTAAGGTCATCAAAGCGTCTTATACTTTCTAACGAAGTGTCCCGACAACCTGTAGGGACGGGTTACGTGGTTCAGACAAGATTACTGGCTAGCAAGGGAGGATGACGACAATCAGCACATATTCTGTCAGACAACATAATGCGTCACAGTGGAGATATTTTAAAGGTCCAGGAGTTTAGTCGATTGGAACCAACGTTTTGAAATCCGGCCGGGGCCAGTTCAAATACCGGTCCGGGTCATGGTATTTAACCCGTTTTCTAATAGCCCGGCTGGTTTCTGCGGGTGGCGGTCGGACCGGACCCAGTGACCCACCGGGCGAACCGGCAAAATCAGATCTGGACGGCGTTTGTGACTCACGTAAACACAAAGTGGTTACCGGTGAACCGACAAATCCCAACTTAAAAGCCAGATAAATTGAACCGACAAATCCCAAATTAAAAACAGATCTTCACGTGAACTGGCGAATCCCAAATTAAAGTGGTCTCCGGCGAGCTATTAAGGGTGGTTGACGGCCGACCATTTATACATACACACACATGTATATACATATATGTATATATATACTATAACTTATGTAATGTAAAAAAGATACATCAAAAGACTAGGATGCCAAATAAGATGACGGCAAGAAGGTTTGGCTTGAAAGTTGAAACTACTAAAAGTGAATGAATGCTTCTAAACATAAAAGTCCTACTTTATAATTTTTCTATTTTTTTTTTTGAAAAACTTTCACATCTATATTCAAAATGATAATGTGTAGGGAGTTTATAAAAAAAGTTCATGGTTATATTTAAAATGATCATATGCAAAAAAATGTGAATGGATTTTAATAAAAAAAAATATTGGTTTTTATAGTATTTGTCCTTTTTGGATTATGTTTTTTTGAAGTTCCATGAAAAGTAGTTATTTTTTTATATATAAAAAAATATATATTTGTATTTTTTTTTACGACATCCGGGTCAAACACCGGTTCGCCCACCCGGGTCGGTCCGATCTTTGACCCGGTAAGGCGTCCGAGTCGACGTCTGGGCCGGGTCTGAAAACATTGGTTGGAAATGTTACTGGCGACGGTTTGGATGGCTATTTTGTGAATTTTGTGAAAAAGGTGGCTATTATTGGAAATGGGTTGGTCAAAATGGCTATTCCAATCGTTTTCCTATTTCGTATATAGTTTACAAAACACAATGGTTTTGTTTCTTGTTGAACATGCATTGAACGAAGCACTTAACGCAGATCTCGCTCATGAAATCCGAAGTGCTAACTAATTTATACAACTTAATCGTCATGATAGCCTCTTCAACTTTACGACTTAGCGCGTCAGCGACCTCATTAGCCTCACCAGGGCAATTAAGAAGAGTTTTAAATACCGAAACTCTCAGTAGAATGATAGAAAAGGCGTAAGCTTCAAAAAGACCACACCAGGACCGATAATAGAGTTTATGGATGCTAGAACTTGCACCCCACGAAAGCCCTCGTCTTCTCCAGCGAAGATTTTCGAGTAATCGTAAACCCTCTTATCGATGTAGGTGGTATTATGAAATCTTCAAAATGATTGTTTGAATTTACTTGACTAGGCCAGCCTTTGCTAACTCGTTGTTATTCTCAGAACAACATACAAAAGCCGATTTATGCTTGTTTGAATTTACCCCAATTTGAATCTTACGCATTTCTACCCTCTTATCGATGTAGGAGGTATTATGAAATCTTCAAAATGAATAGTAGATAAATAATCGTTGGAATTTATCCCATAAAGATTTGGTTAGACCGACGCATATCAAACGGCCATGACATGATCAAGACTAAAGTGACATAAACAAAGACGAATTGAAGAACTGCATTGGTGTAATACCGAAATCCCAGAACATCATACAAAACCCGATTTATGCATGTTTGAATTTACCCCGATTTGATTCTTACGCCTTTCTACCCTCTTATCGATGTAGGCGGCATTATCAAATTATCAAAATGAATAATAGACATATAATCGTTGGAGTTTAACCGATAAAGAGTGCTGTCAGTTACGTTGTTGTCAAATATAATCACGACTTTAAAAGAACCAAATAAACAATGACACAAGAACGTATACAATGTAGGGTAAATGCTCACTAACTAAAGTAGATTCTTAATTGACGGATTTCACATCCAACCCAATGCCAACATGCTTGCGGGTGGTTTCTACTTAATTTTTACTTGACTAGGCCAGCCTTTGCTAACTCGTTTTTATTCTCAGAACATCATACAAAACCCGATTTATGCATGTTTGAATTTACCCCGATTTGATTCTTACGCCTGACTCTACCTTGCCACACCAATGTACATGCCTGAAACCACCAACAATGTGAAGTTCAATGACCTTCAAATTCCTACTATAACACAACACTTCTTGGTTATGGCTACCGTCCACCATGACCCAAACATATTGGGAGGACATGGAAAACTATTTAACCCTTTGCAATTCATAGAGCCCAAGAACCACTTAGCCTACTTTCCTTTCGGTTTTGATCCTCGAATTTGTGTTGGCCAAAACTTAGCCATTGTTAAAGCTAAAATCATTCTTGCCGACCTCCATACGGTGACACGATGATCTTTAGTAGGGTACTGAGTAGATAAGATATATATCAGTTTTTGGTTACTATTGTTTAAAGAATTCACATTGTTTCCCGAGTTTAATAAAAGAAAGAAACGAATGCATTTTTGAGTTTTTTATTAAAGATTTGAAGAAGAAAAGATAAGAAAATTTTTATTTTTTTTTATTCTTGAGTTTTTTTTTTAAAAAAAGAAAGAGAATAGAAAGAATAGTAAATGTAAGAAAATTATTGATAGAACGGAATCAAGAGCTGAATTGGAAACACGAATTATTGACAAACACCCAAAACGATTATTGTATTAAGAAACTTACTCAAAACTTAATTACAATAATGAAACCCTACACGGTTTATATATAGACCAAACCAAGACATGTTTGAGTCTAACTAGGATTCCTAAACAATAGGTAAATTAATTAAAATAAACCTAACAACCTAAACCAACATGTATTAGGAAGTATTAGGATCCATATGTAACTTGTGCCTTGCTCGCCAAGTTACTTGCCTTGCACACCAAGGCTTTGATAAGAAATTGCCAACATTCACCCCCCCCCCAAATTTCTTAGTCGTATAGGGTAGGTCTTCCAGTTTCAGCAGGTCCCGCATCTCCTTGAACTTAGTTCGCGCGAGAGCTTTGGTCAAAATATCGGCCCATTGTATTTTGCCACTTATGTGTTCGACTTCCACCTCCTCTCCTTCAACACATTCCCGAATGTAGTGGTAACGGGATTTAATGTGTTTAGTCCGACTATGAAACACCGGATTTTTCACGAGAGCAATAGCAGATGTGTTATCTATATATAACACCACTTTCTGAGGTGGTTTCCCGGTTAACTCACTTAACAACTCCCTAAGCCAAACCGCTTGAGACGCAGCCGAACTAGCTGCAATGTACTCTGCTTCACACGAGGATAAAGCTACAGTCCCTTGCTTTTGAGAACACCAAGAGATCGGTGAAGATCCATAGTAAAATATATGGCCCGTAGTGCTCCTTCCATCATCTTCATCAATATTGTGACTACTGTCACTGAACCCGATTAACATGGTTCTTTCTCCTCGGTTATACTTGATACCATAACTCGGTGTCGTCTTCACGTATCAAAGTATATGTTTTATAGCATTTTCGTGTGACTCTTTCGGTTGCTGCATGTATCGACTAACAACCCCGACAGAATAAGTGAGATCGGGTCGGGTGTGTAGCAAATACCGAAGGCATCCGACTATCTTTCGGTATCCGGTGGCTTCAACATCTATCTCGTCTTCGGCTTTTGACAGCTTCAAATTGGGATCCATGGGTACATAAGCCGGGTTACAATCTTCCATGCCCGCTTCTTTTAAAATTTTCCGAGCATACGACTCTTGTTTAATTTTGATCCCATCTTTGCATTGCGAGACTTCGATTCCGAGGTAATAGGAAAGTTTTCCTAAATCGGACATATCGAACTCTGATGCCATATTCTTCTTGAACCCGTTTTCATATTCAAGAAAGAACCTGTTACAAATAAATCGTCAACATAAACCGCGACAATTAAAATAAAATTACCGGATATTTTCCGATAAACGGCTTGTTCTTTCATACACCGATGGAAATTCATCATCCTCAATATTCCATCGAGTTTAACATTCCAAGCTCTTGGGGCTTGTTTTAGACCGTATAAGGCTTTCGATAACTTGTACACCTTATGTGTTTCTTTCGGTTTCTCGAACCCTCTGGTTGGTAAACATAAACAGTTTCTTTTAAGTCACCATGTAGAAATGCCGTCTTCACGTCTAAGTGGTGGATTTCCCACCCGTCATTGGCTGCAAGAGCGATTAAGAACCGTATCGTCTCGATTCGTGCTACCGGGGCGAACACTTCATCATAGTCAATCCCGTGTTGTTGCACGTATCCTTTCGCCACAAGTCTCGCCTTGTGTTTATTTATCGACCCATCGGGATTTCGTTTTACTTTAAATACCCATTTTAAACCAATTGGTTTAACGCCTTTTGGTAACTCCGTTAAACTCCACGTTTTATTTTTCTCGATTGACTCGATCTCGGCCCGCATGGCTTTCATCCACTCGGATTTCGATTTTGCTTCGTTAAAATTGCTCGGTTCATCATTCAAAAACAGTAGCAATTCTTCAATAAATTCGTTGGAATTTAACTCATAGTCACCAAATTTTACTGGTAGAACCGAAGGGCGAGTGGAACGTCTAACCGGGGTTTGCACAGCATCATTCACGGCTACATTACTGCTGTTTGCGACGGGGCTATTGCTGCTAGCGACAGTTTCGTTGCTGTTGTTGCTATAGCGACAGATTCATTGCTGCTGCTGTTGCTATTAGCGACAGAAGCGTCGTTGTTGCTGCTGTTTGCGACAGATTCGTCGATGCTGTTGCTGTTTGGACCAGAATGGTCGTTATTTGCTGCTGATTGGCCGATACCGCTGCTGTTAGAAATTGCAGATCCGGATTCGGCTGGGTTGAGCATGATCGGCCCAGTTCCGGTATCAACGATATTACCCCACGTCATATAAACATTCTCGGTTCTCCGTTATTATGGGTTTCATCTATTTTATCCCAATTCCACCCTTCCTTTTCGTTAAAATTAACGTCTCGACTCATGACAATTTTCCGGTTTCGTGGATCGTATACCCTATACGCCTTGCTACCCGGCTCGGTCCCGAGGTGAACGAGACACCTCGATCGATCGTCTAATTTTTTCAAGGGGTTAGCTTCAATTTTAGCATAAGCAACACACCCGAATACGCGAAGATGTTCGAGGTTCGGTTTCATTTTCTTGAACATCTCGTATGGGGTTTTTCCTACCAAGGTTCGCGTAGGAGAGCGGTTGATCAAATACGTCGCGTGTCGAACCGCCTCGCCCCATAAATAATTTGGAAATTTCATTGCCTTCAAGATGCTTCGGGTCATCTCCATGAGAGTTCGGTTTCGCCTCTCAACCACACCGTTTCGTTGTGGCGTGTATGGTGCGGTTAAATGTCTCACCACGCCTTCATCTTCAAAGAATCGATTTAGTTCATGTGAAGTGAACTCTCCGCCCCTATCGGTTCGTAGAGTTTTAATCAAGCACCCGGTTTCTTTTTTGACCGACGCCTTGAATTGTTTAAGCATCTCGGAGGCTCCGTTTTTTTCTTTCAACAAAATTGACCACATAAAACGAGAAAAATCATCAACTAAGACTAAAACATACTTATTACCCGTTAAAGTCGGTGGAGTAATCGGTCCATATAGATCTCCATGGATGAGCTCGAGTACTCGGGATGCTCGATAAGATGTTTTGTTCGGGAACGGTTTTCTTGTTTGTTTTCCCACCATACATGATTCACACCATTTATTTTCTTGATGAATTTTAGGGACGCCCGTAACCACTCCCGTTATCGTCCTCATCGTTTGGAAATTGAGGTGACCGAGTCTCGCATGCCATAACCACGAGTCTTCGTTTATTTTTTATTGCAGACAAACCGGGCTTCCCACATTTAATTTAATCTTGTAGAGCCGACTTTTGTTTCTAGTGACTTTCATTAACAACACCCCGTGTTTATCATGCATTGTTAAATAGTCGACCCTCATCCGAACATCACAACCGGGCTCGGTTTCTTGCCCGAGACTAATAATATTATTTTGTAAGTCCGGGACATAATAGATGTCGGTCAAGAGTTTTTGTTCTCCGGTTTTGCCTTCGAATAGGATGGATCCTTTGCCGTTTATTACGAAACACGATTCGTCCCCAAATTTAACCCGACCAGTAATACGATCGTTGAGCTCGGCGAATAAGCTCGGTTCCCAGTCATATGGTTACTCGCAGCGTTATCGAGGTACCAAACATCTTTTTCACTCGAATCGGCCTTGTATTTGTTCGGCAACACTTTTTCTTCGTTGAGGTGGACGGTCTCTTGAATGCAATTCATCATAAAAAATGCACCGTCTACTTTTGGTTCGTCCTCGTTTGTTATTGCCATGTTTGTTTCTTTGTTGAACCGTACCGGACACTTAGAAACAAAGTGTCCGAACTCCTCACAACGGTAGAATTTAACTTTCGAAAGGTCTCGTTTTCCCCTCTCGTTTTGATCATTCCGGGTTTTGGTTGGTTCCCGGTTTCGGTTTTACCCAGTATCACGGCCTTGACCACGCCCCCGAGACGAGGAAGCCCCTCGTCCATGACCTCTATTTGCTTGATCACGAGAGCTATTTCGGTTAGAATAAGAATCAGATTTATGAAACATCAACTTACCATTGTCGGGTTGATCCTCGTCCCTCGTTCTCTCTTCGTAGGCCTTTAAACGTCCCACAACTTCCTCGAAACTTACGGTTTTGAGATCTAAAATTTGTTCGAGCGAAGCAACCATGTGGATAAAACGTCTTGGCAAGCTCGTGAGAAATTTCTTGACGAGTCTCTTTTCTTCATACGGTTCTCCAAGCGTGGATGCTTTTGACTTTATTCCCGTTATCTTCGCGGCATAGCTATCGATTGTATCCGAATCCTTCATCCTCATAACATCGAACTCTTCAATCAACGTTTGAAGTCTTGCTTCTTTTACCCAATCGGCTCCGAGATGTTGCGACTTGATCGCTCCCCACATCTCCTTAGGCGTGTTCAAATCACCAATTTGCAAGATTTGATCTTCGGGAATTGATTGAAACAAAACCGCGGTTGCGATATTGTTCTGCTTCGCGTCGGTAGTGCCGGGTTCGATTGCACCCCAAACGCCATGAACGTTAAAAATTACCTTCATACGCATAGCCCAAATAGTGTAATTTGTTGCGGTAAGCATAGGACATTGACACGAGCTCGAGCTCGTGCTCGTTTCTTTGGCCGCTTGATCGCTCATCCTTGGTTTTCGTCTATTATAGAAAATCAAAAATGATTTTCGTGAAGAAAAGCCTTGATCTAGCCCTTTGAATCACGACTGGTCGTAGTCCCTGAGCACGGACTCGATCGGTAATAATATATGATGAGCAGCCCCCTCGTGATTTAAATTAAATCCACAAAAGACAAAACTATCTTGTTTGACTTTTTCTTGATTTAATTATTGAAGCACAATCTCTTTGGAAGTCTCTTGGTCGTAGACTCCAATCTTCAGATCACGGGATCGTAGCTCGTCTCTTGATCGTGCTCTGATACCAATTCAAGAGCTGAATTGGAAACACGAATTATTGGCAAACACCCAAAACGGTTATTGTATTAAGAAACTCACTCAAAACTTAATTACAATAATGAAACCCTACACGGTTTATATATAGACCAAACCAATACATGTTTGAGTCTAACTAGGATTGCTAAACAATAGGTAAATTAATTAAAATAAACCTAACAACCTAAACCAACATGTATTAGGAAGTATTAGGATCCATATGTAACTTGTGCCTTGCTCGCCAAGTTACTTGCCTTGCACACCAAGGCTTTGATTAGAAATTGCCAACAAGGAAACGGTGGAAACGTGTTTTCAAACAAACACATGCTTAATTTCTATTCCTGACTAATAAGTGCTTGAGTTTGTTGGAAAAGAAACCATGGATCTTTTAATCACTTCTGATAAATGCTAATAGCGGCCTAGAGCTGAAAGTGCACTTCTAAAACTGATAACCTTCAAATATATTTGTTATTTAAAATCATTAAATAAACCGAAACCTAAACTGCTACCATGACCCGTTCAACAGAAACCGCAACATAGAAAACCGACTTGATCTCCATGACCCATATCCAATGACCCGAACTCATCAAGATTAATCTACATAAATTAACTTGCATCATAATAACATTTGGTTAAATACTTCAAACACTCAACCCTAATTCCAATCCTAGTTACAAAAACTCATCTACACAACTGACCTAGAAACGCAATCATAATCCAAATCGAACCAAATCTGATCAAAAGTAGGTCAACTAAACTCCGATTCCAAATCCGAACCACAACACGAGTTCAATTTACCTTTCATAACCACAAACAATGAGCTCAAACACTCGAAACACAAAGTTTCAGATATATAACAAAACGCCCACCGGAAGAACGAGCATTGAGAAGTAGGTGCGGCTTGTGTGTATGCTTGGAATGTGATGATGAACTGTGGGTTGGTTTTGGATAGCATAATGGAACATTTGGCCTAATAAACAAGATGAGGGCAATAAAGTAATTGAACTTGTTTCTTTTCCTTTCCCATCCCACAAAACACCTTTGAAACATCATATTTTTCTTAATTCCTTCCATTTTCTTTTTCTTTATTTCCATAAATTAACTCAGGATGGAAAGGTTTCCATACAAAAGTTAAAAACAATATGAAAATCACACATTCTCTTACACGAAACATGCATCCATACGTGATAATCAAACCATGGCTCAAGAAGTTTGTCAGAACAAATGTAACCAAAAAATTTTTTTTAAAGAAACACACTCTTAATCAAACGTGTTTGCAACTCAAAACAAAAGTATGAAAATCACATGTTCTCTTAATTGCAATTTATCTTATGGATTAAATGTTCCAATTTTTTCATAATGATGATTTTATAATTTAAATTCAAGAGATAAATTCCAAGATACTTGTAAAAAAGTAACAAAATCATGAAAACAATATCAATATGTAGATGCCCGCAAATTAGCTATCACTATGTGTATGTGTTAAATCTTTTTCATCATAATTATCTAAAGTCTGAACTATAGTGTTCCCATTTTAAGATTAAAATATGTTCACAAATTTATCTATAAATTAAATTCACTACTTAACTTAATCAAATATCCCAATCATCATAATATGAAAATCATAGTTCTCAATCTCATGACAAATCAAACATGAATCACAATATCATATTATATATTAAAAAAATTTCAAGTGTACGTACGTACCATCACGGAGATTTCAGTCTTTCACCACAATTTTGCATGTGTCTTTGACGGTACAATAGCTAGAGCATTAAATGCAGTACCATTGAAGATGACTAACGGTCGATCATTATGTTTATTATAATTGTAGGAACAAACGACAAGCTAGTAACATTTTTGTATTAGATGCAAGATCGTGGTTATTATTGAAACATAATAGACAATTACCTTATTTAGATTATGGTTATCATTTTTAATTTGCATTGTAATTTGTCAAAGTAAAAAATCACTTATCTAATGTGTGTGAGTTTAAAGTTTTATATTTTTCAAACAATAATACTAATCAGTATATACACAATAATACTGATCCAAGCAGCCTAACATCTCCTTCACATCATTCAAGCTTTTTACCAAGCACTTGTGTGCAATACTGTGCATTTGATATACCTAAACTTTTTGCTTTCTTATTATGACAGTCTTCCGTTTTTCTTCATACCATATAGGAGCAAGTGTGATTGAAACCATTATTGCAAAATCTGCGACAGGGAAAGAATTAACTTAACATTAACATAACGACAGGAATATGCAACGGATAACTGAAACTCCCATTCGTATAATGTTGGATTAGTTACTTAGCTGGAATAAAAGCACATTCCAATGGGATCCTGAATCAAAAACACCGGGTACATTTGTAAATCAAGTTGCCATTTATGTTCATGACCACAAGCATCACATAGAGATATGATCAGTCTGAAATTATGTTGCAGTTGGTGAGGGTGACTCGGGTAGTCCATCTTTTGTTAAGACAGAGTAACCATATCATGTCCATGCACCTGTTTCTCAAAAGTTTGCCGCTTCCATATATCATCGATGGAATCGATACCAAGATAGTAAAACAGATGTCCTTGGACATAATATGTGCTACTATGTCTTAACAGAAGGTGGAATGGTGGACAACATGAGATTGTAGCCCGGATGTAACGTCTAAAGGATTGAACATTTCTTTGTCATCTTCACTGCTTCAACGTCCAAAGATTTAAATTCTGTTCAAGTAAACCCTTTATGTTAATTATCCAAAAGAATAAATCTTTGAAAACTGGAAGAACCAGAGACATACATACCAGTAGGTAGTGTTCCTCTAATCAACAAATTGGTTGCATAAATTGTGAAAGAAAGTTAAAACATATTGAAGATGAGAAGGAAATGGATAGATGAATAAATAAATAGGGATGTATAGGAAGGAATATCGTTGGTTAGAAGAAAAGTATTTTCGACACATGTTGTTTTATTCGTTTCTTGGAATGGAGAGCAACTTTATTAAATTGACTAAAACTTTGTATTCTTTTTATGCCTATAACTGTGTAAACGAGCTGAGCCAAGCTTGACCTCGACTTGTTTCGAGCTCATTTTTTAAAGATCGAGTTCAGCTCGTTCATTATTAATTAAATAATTTATATTCGTTTTATTAATTAATTTTATATCTTTTGACAAAAACCTTGATGAGTCTAATTGGCATTTTTGTGTGATTAATACATAGAATTCCAATAAAAAGAGTTGTAACCTAAAAAAAACAATAGGCCCATTGAAGCTCGACAAGCTTAAACAATCTTTTCATACAAGGCTCAAGCTCGGGGTTTTAGGCTTTTTATTGATATAATCTCAAGTAGCTCATGAACGGTTCAACTAGTTTGCACCCATATTCTTAAACACACATTTTAAATTTAAAAGTACTCTGTATCTAAAATTTTGCAATTCATAATTTATATACGTGTGTTTAATCGTATCCAAATAAAGTAATTTTAGCTTCCTGTTCATGTTAAGTAAACACCATGTTATGATATCATTGTTTCTAATAATAATAATAATAATAATAATATATATAGAGTTGTAAACTTGTAACAATTCATGAACCTAGCTTGGGAAATTTTGTGATAAACTTACAAACCAGAACAAAATTATTTGGTCATTTATTAAAATGACCGATATAAAAATATGTAAATGGCTTGTTATTTAAGTTCATGAATAATTTTGTTTGTTACGTATATTAATATGCACCCATGTGTAATATGGGTGAGTACACAATTAACCACTGCATTTTAAATTTTGTATGTTGTACCCTTATCTTTTTCCGGTGGGCTCACTCTTACCCCTACCGTTAGTCAAACCCACGTTGACCCGTTAAAATTTGACAAAATTACTTTATTACCCTCATATCATTATTATAACATCACCAACACCCTTCACACGTTTAATCTCTCACTTGTTCATCTTCTTCATCTCACCGTTCACACAAGAATCATCGATTTACTTCTTCATCCCTTCATTTATGATGTCTCAATCCAAGTCAAGTTAATACTCCTTGGGGTCACTTTCCAAGCCTTCCCGTGTCGACGATTCTTGTGTGCGATGCTCTTGTGGTGCAGGGACTTGTTACCGGATATCGAGGACCTAAGCAAACTCGAGTCGTCAATTCTTGTGATATGTAGGTTCATGTGTGTTAATCGATCTGGATTCGGTTAATTTGGCTTAGGTCAATTTTAGGGCTAATTGATTATGTTAAATGTGATATTCATCTTGTAGTTGTTTGGTTGTTTCTTTGTTGATATGTTAAGTCCATTACAGAAGAGGAGTTGTGGATGGCTAAAATGGGCTGATGATCCCACATGTCCTAGTTGTGAAAAGGTAATTCAAGCAATGGTGAAGATGATGAACAAGAAAGATGATTTAAGAATTGAAACCAAAGAAGTAACAAGCTTGAAGATGTTTCTAGGAATTAGTTGGTTGTTGTTCTTTATTTATGTGAGGTTATAGGGCGGAAGGCTCTTTAAATAATGTACACTATAAACTCAAGTCTCTATACTCGGTTCCCCCAGCGAAACACCGCAGCGTTCGACTAGTTGAGTGCCTATACGTATACACAAGGTCATACTCCCTGAAGGCAAGCGTAATTGTGACCAGGTGTGGTGTGCCCACCACATATGAAAGGATCCAGACAAACGTATACTATAGCCTGAGGCCAGTATTTATACCTTTGTTTATAACTATTTTAGAGACACTTAGTCTCATGTAAATTTTTTCATATAACACGTTGAATCGTTTGAAAACAAGTTGATAAAAATGTGGCATATTCACCTTTTGATTTGGATCGGCTTCAATCACCGTCCGAGGGTCTTTCCCGTTGCTATCTCGCACCTATAGTACGAGTATAACCAATTGTTAGTCGGATATACAATCTGGCTTAAGACTTTTAGTCTTATTTTATAAACTTTACCCCGATGAACCTTTAGTTCATAAATCTCTTTTACTTGAAAACCTTTAGTTTAAAAGTAATTTTATAAACCTTTAGTTTATTTATAAAAACCCGATGTTTCTTCTTCTCTAAGAAACGTATTCTTTTCTTTATTATTTAAGAATAGTTATTATTACTTAAATAATAATATTTTTATAACAAAGAATATATACTTACACAAATATATATCAATCTTCATAATCTTTTCTTTATTCTTTTCGATGTGACAATCAGCTCACGCCCCGGCATTTCCGCCGTAGGTTAGGGTGTGACAGAATGGTATCAGAGCCGAAGGTTTAAGATAGGTCGTTAGTGGTGCCTTAGTAACATGCTTAGGAACCCCATACGTGCTTATTTGTTTACCTAATTTGTTCTATTTGGTTGTTTACAGCTTACGTAATTACTTGTTAGATTAAATACTTATTTAGCTGCTTAGCTAATTGTTTATTTTATCGTCATGTACACACACAACTCCGAAGCTATGCTTCACTCACAAAATATTTTATTACTCCGAGACTGTGTCTCATCCTCAAAATATTTTTATAACTCCGAAACAAATACCTTATTCCCAAGATATATATTTACATTTAAATTTTTGTTGGTTGTTTTCGTTGACAGGAATTTCTTTTAGGATTTCCTAAGTTTTGTTCTTACCTTTTTAGTGTTTATCGTAATCAGTTAACGGTTACATTTTTTTTTGGCATTGCGTTTTATTGTTATTATTTTATTACTTTTTAAATGTCTGGTCGGGTGAAAGATCCATGGGACGCCATGGACACGCCAACTATTCATTTTTCACAATTTTTATATTTACGATATTTGGTTGGAGCATTATCACGCGTGGTGATACATGAGATACTTCAACTACTCATACTTACATTTGTCATTAGTTATTTAGTTTAGTCGGTTAAAACGGCACGTAACACTCATGGACCAACAAAATATCATGAATAAGCTCATGGGAAACCCAATATATCGAGAAACTTACGTTATTTATTATTTGTTTATGTATTTTATTCTATTTGAAACAAGTTACGACTTGACTCAATTATTTAATTATTCAATTACATTGAACCAAGACTTATTGATTCAATTCATTCACATACTCACAAATATTTTCATTCCCATGATGAAGCACAAATCATTCACTCAGTGGGACTCTGTTAACACAAGTTCATCTAAACAATTTACTATTTAATTATCTAATCGGTTATCTCACACTCATATTATCACATTCACAAATTATCAAGAGCAATTAATAGCTATTTTCTCATACGCATATTATAACATCATCAGACTATCAAATATAATATATTTGATAGTAAATATATATATCTTGGGAATAAGGTATTGCGTCGGAGTTATAAAAATATTTTGAGGATGAGACACAGTCTCGGAGTAATAAAATATTTTGAGAGTGAAGCATAGCTTCGGAGTTGTGTGTGTACATGACAATAAAATAAACAATTAGCTAAGCAGCTAAATAAGTATTTAATCTAACAAGTAATTACGTAAGCTGTAAACAACCAAACAGAACACATTAGGTAAACAAATAAGCACGTATGGGGTTCCTAAGAATGTTACTAAGGCACCACTAACGACCTATCTTAAACCTTCGGCTCTGATACCAATCTGTCACACCCCAACCTACGGCGGAAATGTCGGGGCGTGAACTGATTGTCACAGCTCACAAGGTTACTATCTTGCAACGTTATAAGTTTCAATATCTATTTAATAATTTCAAATAAAACAATTACAGTTAAGTACATCAAGTATAACGAATTTACAACAATGATTAATTGAGTTTGTATCCTAAAAAGCATCTCTACGTGATCTTCATCTTGCTAAACAATAAAGCTGATAACCTGCAAATGCGTATAAAATATATTTTGTCAACAACACATGTTGAGTGAGTAGATCACCAGTTTTGACACAAACAAAAATGGTAATAATATATAATGATATAAGTGAATAAAAATAGGCAAAACTGTTATCTGTGAGTATAAACAATTAAACCATAGCACATGCATAAACAATCAACCATAAAGAAAGGGCTAAACCGTTGCCATGCGAATGAGCATCGGTTACCAAAAATGAGGTGTCGGTGAAACAATTGCCAATGCGATCGGGCTCCGGCCACTACGACGGTCGTATGATCATACTATAATGAGATTATGTTGGACCTCTCCGAATGCGATTTAAGTAAGGAAGTAAGCAAATAGCAAGTACATGCAATCATTCAATTGATACACAGCACAAAGATCAAAGTTTGCGTTTGAGAAATAATATGATAAATGGTACGCAAGTGTCCCCAAAACATTTGAAAACAAGTAAAATAGGGGAGTGATTACTCACCTTAGTAAAAGCAAAGCTCGGAATATGATAAAGAGACGAATTTTATGAATCACGATTGTCGAGATGTATCAACGAAAAGATTCCTAAATGGCAATAATAATCGGAGGATACAACGAATTAATAGATGAACTAATAGATACTCAAGGTATGAACGGGTATTGAGTTCAAAATAATTTATTTAAACTTTTTTTCTAAAAGATAATTTTTTAAGTAAAAATATATTCTTTAACTTAAAAATATTAAAGTTATATGATTTATTTAAAGTGTATGAATAATGATTATCATTAAAATTGTAAATAATAATCTAAGTCGTATTTTTAGTTAAAGTTGTAATAAATGGTACATATAAATATTTATATATAAAAATATATATGACTTATAACGTACTTGGCCAAATAATTATGTAAAATAAGAGGGTATATTGAAAAGTGATTCGTTAATATGTCAGTTCATAAAAATAACTGATTATTATTGAATTTATAATATATATAGTATTGTTTGATAAATAAACCAAATGACATGTTATAAATATAAATCCTTTCAAAAATATAGAACCAAAACGGGTCTGGAGGGGTTCGAACCCGCGCCCTCCAGCCCCAAGTCTTAACCCATCGTGCTCCAGCCACCATGCTGGTGGCTAACTTTGATCAGAAAGAAAAAAAAAAATATATATATATATATATATAGAAGCAGAAACAACATACGAACCCTAGCAATCAAATCGCTCAAATTCGTGTGTTTAGATTCAATTAACCATGGGGGTTATGATCAGCAGATTATGAAGAGTTCGAGCATATAATCAATTACCTGTAACAGTGGTTAAACAATGGTTAGAACCCTTATGCCCAGCCGACAAGAACAAGGATCAAGAACACCGCTAAACAACGATGATAACGCAATTAAAGATGAGTGTTCAGTTGAAGATGGTATAGGCATGCTGCGCACTGATTTAATTGGATTATAACCGTCGTATACATATATAATGATATATACATTCGATGTCGGCTGTACAAATTAAGAAAACGAAGCACAAAGATCGAGTTAACACAGTTAAATCGTCGGTTAGGCTAATTAAGGAAGGATTAACAAGGATTTTGATTCGATTTCTATATTAGTTACGAGACTTAAGGTCCAAGTTAGAGGATTGGGTATACGGGTTTGCTTAAACGGGTCATGGGCATGGGTGGATATGGGTTACCAGATTTTGATGGTTAAGATATGAATGTTTCACTTTAGACCTTGGAGTTTGGAGAAGGAAGCATGTAAGGTTAAAAGTTTAGGTTCGGGTGAGTTTTGCCAAAGTAGGAAAGTTATAACATATTTTATATAAAATATAAACAATAATAATATTAATAGATTTTCCCGATAAATAATATAACCCGGGCATCCAAACGGGTCGGGTATTTATATAAATTGTTAATATGAAAAAGTTCGAGTTGTTACAATATGCCGTGAATATAGGAAATGATATGAAAGCAACCAACGAATATCATGGAATGCTAGCCCAGACGCTTCAACTACGACCAATAAAAGAAGACTACGAATCCCTCAAAGCGGACGAGTTACACGAAGAGGGCGTATTATTGCAACAACGACGAGTTCAAAAAATGCACGAATATTATGGATATAAGTTTTTTTTTGTTATGTATTTTTTTAATGTTTCTTTTTTAATTTTAATTTATTTAATTATTTAATTTAATAGGTTTTTAATTGTTTAGTTTAATTATTAAAAGAAAATAATAATAAAATGGTGATGCGGCACTGGAGGGGGGCTACAACACCATTACACCACAAAAACAAATTCCTACAATTTGCTGTCTGGGCGCCACGTGTCGCAATTCGCCCAATTTGTTGCCCTCCACTACACATAGCCTTAGGCAAACGTAGTGGGCGACAATGTGGGGCGAATTGGGACGAATTTGAGGAGGAACACCCCCTCCCCCGGAGATATTGGGGTGATAAGGGGCGAGGGCGGGGGGAAGTTGTCGCCTGGAAGAAGAAAAAATAATAATAAAATAATTAATATGTGTGTGTTATTATTATTATATTACTATTGTAACCCCTATATCATTAAATCCCAAAAACAAATTCTCACCCCTTGTTGACCGGGCGTCACACGGTGTAAAATTCTCTAATTTGTAGTCCCTCCACTACACATAGCCTTATTAGTTCATCTGACATACATATTTATTTCTTTAATAAGAAAATATGAGTTTGAAATAGTTTCTTATCATGAAAATTTAGCTTGGAAATTAAATATTGATAACGATATGGTAATGGTTTGATGATCAAATGTCGACATTAATTATTATTATTATTATTATTATTATTATTATTATTATTATCTTTGTAGTTGACAATGACTTAGTGGAAATTGAAGTGATTAATACCAAAGAACACGAACTTAATCAATGCCTATGAACTCGAACAATTACTCGAAGAATACTCAAATTGAATTTGGGCTAACATTAGCTTATTGATTATGAACCGAAATAAACAAATGAATTTTTTTTTTTTTTTTAAGTTCAAATAATCGAAGTTTTATATAATTTACTATAAAACGATTACAATAAAGTGGCAGGCAAACGGGCAACAAGCTGCGCTTATTGAAGGAAACTAATCTATCGCTTATTACGAGCCCTAATATACCCAATTACCAGTTGTCAGCTAACGAATTCTCTATCCAAAGTTACAAGTATAACCCTTGAAGTTTCACATGTTGTATATTTTCGACTTAAACCTTTTAATTCCTTTTAAACAACTTTGCAAAAATGACCCAATAGCCCCTGACATTCACTCACCAATTTATACAAGATTTTTAACCACGATTCAAACTAAGCATCATATCCACCAATTATTTTTGGAAACGGAAAATCTAACTTTAGTATTATTTTATTACATTTTTTATATCTATATCTATATTTATATCTATATTATATATAATACATAAGACAATGGTAAATTAAGGCACTTGATTTTAAAAGTTTTGCAAACACACTAATGCATAAAGTACATGTGTAATTAAGGGTAAATATGTTTTTTAAACACAATTCACCCAACTTACAAGTTTGCCCCATCATCTTTGACCATATAATGTTTTTAGTTTCAATTTTAAACCAACTTCTCACCCACAATTTTTAAACGACAATAAGTTTTTCATACGTTAATATTTTTGTAAAAATATTGCACCATAAAAACAATTATTTTATTCTCTTTAATTTAAGTATAATATTATTATAATTTTTTCAATAGAAAAAATGTTACGTATGGGTGTTCAATGTCAGTTTTGATTGTTTTTAAATGAAAACTAAACCATTGAAGATTAAACCAAACTGTTATTAACGGCCTGGTTCTGGTTTGGTTTAACAGTTTAATCTTTGATAATAAAATTTGCTTAAAATGATTATTAGTTTAACCGTATTATCAATTCCAACTAAGTCAATATATGATTCTTGAAAGGATAAATGAAGTAAAAGAAAACGACTGAAAGTAAAAAAACCTAGCCGTGAAGGCAATCTTGACCCAAATCCTTTCAAATGAGTCAATTTGAGTTGTTTTAAAAGTTAAATTGAGTTGGTTTGGGTAAAAAGTTTTAACTAAATGGGTCAAAATGAATCATTTGAAATTCCATCCTTTTATTTTTGGGTCAAAATGGGTCGACAAGTTCAAAGAAATAGGTCGATGTGGGTTAGTGCCCTAAGAAAATGTGGCAGGTTTCCGATCGGAACGGTTTTTCGTACAAGACAGGTTTCGGCACGAAACAGGTTTCAGATTGGAACAAGTTCGGTTTAGGTTTCAAGCCAACACGAGTTTTCACCCATGACGTGTTGGGTTTTGGTTTCTTTTGTTTCTTTCTGGTCGATTTCGGATTCGTTTTTGTCCGTTTTTTCAGTTTCGTTTTTGTTCGGTTTGAATTCTTTTAGTTTCGTTTTGACTGATTTTTTCGATTTCGATTGATGTGGTCCTGTTTTGGCTTTTTGTTTCATTTTCGTTGATTCTTTTAGTTTCGGTTCAATTCTAGGTAGTTTTTTTTTTATTTTTATGAAACGAGGACAACGCAGGAAACATTTTGGTGTTTTTACTTTTTTTGTTTATGATTTATATTTTGAGTTATAATTTTTTATTATTATTTTTGAATGTTTTTTTAAGGGTTTTTGATCTTAATAGAAAACCCTTAAAAAAATAAAAAAAAAATAATAAAAAAAATCATAGCTTAAAATATACATTAAAAACAAAAAAATTAGAAAAACTAAAATGTTTCCGCCGTTATTCTCGTTAAAAAAAACATTCAAAACCCGGTTCGACCTTAACCTATTTCGACCCAAACCAAAACAACCCTTTTTTAATTGACCCATTTTGACCCAAACCCATTCTGACCCATGACTCATTTCAACCCATGACTCGTTCGACCCAACCCAACCCATTTGCCACCTTTACGTGAAACCAAACCGATGACCAGTTTAAACGGTTTCAAGGTTTTAAACCGAACCATGAACACTTATAATTGTTACGTGATTAATCAAGTCCGCGTTCAAAGACCCGCTGCATTGTACGGACACCCGTCTAGTCTTTCATAATGATGGACATGAATCATCACTTTGGAAATACAAAGTCTTACCATTGCTAGGCCAAAGACTCACTAGTAATAAATTGTATTGATACAACTTTTATTGTAATTTTGATTGAAAAAAAGAATTGTAAAAAATAAGTTAATTACATCAACTTAAAAATGGAAATAAGTGAATGGGTCGTCAGTAATCCTAACTCTAGTAAAATAAAAAAGAAAAAGAAAAAGAAAAAGAAAAAACCATAACCGACAAAAATAGGCTAGGGTATGCACATGGGGAAAGACATGGAAAATCAAACGAGTGGATAACAAAATAGTAGTTGATGGAGAAGGGCAATTTGGTCTTTTGAAGACTCAATATTATCCGGTCCACGGCATCATCAAATCAAATCAAATCAAATCAAATCAAATCATCCTATAACAAGTTAGATACAGACCCTAAGTCTCATCTACTTCACAATTACAATTACAATTCCGATCAACGGAACAGGCAATTCGATGACGGTGTTGTTGGACGATATAGTTCGAGCGGTGGAGGCATGGTTGAGGATCCTCAAGGAACCGGAGTCCTACGTTGACCCCAATCTCGACCCGGTTCTTATCGTGCCCGGGATTGCCGGTTCGATATTGAACGCTAGAGATGGTGAAACGGGGAAAGAAGAGCGTGTTTGGGTGAGGATATGGGAAGCTGATGGTGAGTTTCGTGCCAAACTTTGGTGCAAATTTAACCCTCAAACTGGTAATTTTTTTTATTTTTTTTTTTCAAATTATTTTGATATTAATCTACTATTGTTTTGTTAATCAGGTAAAACTGAGTCTTTGGATTCCAACATCAGCATCGTTGTTCCTGAAGACAGAGACGGCCTCTATGCAATTGATGGTCCGTACTCCTTATTCGTAGAAAAAAACAAACATACCACAACTGCCTTGTTTTGATTGGGCATCATCTTATCTTTCTATTATTTTACTCATCATAGATTCTAGTATGTTAGCACTCACTTGTTACAACACCGAATCTAAATTCGATCACTGTTGCATTTTCAGCTGTTTTAAACTCTGTTCATGAACTAGTATAGACTTGTAATCAAGTCAATTTCAAATTTGCATGTCCTTATTGTTATCAAATAATCAGATGAATATGCTTTTGTGGCCTGATTGCAAAGCATGAATTCTAGATGAAATAATTGATATGAAAGTTTTGATCGCCATATCAGCTTGCTTTTTTAACAGATTTTTTCTTTTTATATAAAATTATAAACTCTACGAGATTTTTTTAATCGTTTTTTTTGTTATGGCAGGTTGTTGGGCGTGATAGTGTCTGCTATTTTCATGACATGATAAAGGAAATGACTAGCTGGGGTTACCAAGAAGGGAAAACCTTATTTGGATTCGGATATGATTTCCGACAAAGCAACAGGTAACTACTTGATGAATATTTGGATATCTAAATTGAAATGTTTATTGATTTTTTTTTATCAACTCATATTCTGTGTAAACATTTCAGACTGAAGGAAACTTTGGATCGCTTTGCTGCAAAGTTGGATGCGATTCACACTGCGTCAGGTGGTAAAAAGATAACCATAATAACACACTCAATGGGTGGACTTCTTACCAAATGCTTTATGAGCCTGCGCAGTGATGTATGTTACTTTCTTTCTTCTTATAACGTGTTTAAGTTTTATTTCATCTTATTGACTCATTTTATGTAAAATACTCTTTTTGCAGATTTTTGAGAAATATGTTAAGAGTTGGATAGCAATTGCTGCACCATTTCAGGGTGCACCTGGATATGTAACATCTACATTAATGAACGGGATGTCATTTGTGGAGGGTTGGGAAGCATACTTTTTTGTATCCAAGTGGAGTATGCACCAGCTGGTACGTGATTTTATAATATACAATCTCTAAATGGTCATATGTTTGTTTCATTAACAAATGGTCATACCTTGACAGTTGATTGAATGTCCATCCATTTATGAATTGATGGCATGTTTGGACCATGAATGGGAACATGCTCCTTTGTTACAAATATGGAAGGAGATTCAGGATGGTAATGGTAACTCTACTGCTATGTTGGAAACATTCACTCCAATTGATGCGGTTTCAATTTTCACTCAGGCTCTTTCAACGAATGCGGTATGTTTATTATATTCATTTTTGTTTTATTATTTTGTGGGTTGCATACGAATTACTTATTGTGTGTCATACATGTACAGCTAAGCTATGGAGGAGTGGATATCCCTTTACCATTTAACACCGAAGTATTACATTGGGCTAATAAAACACGAGAGATCTTGTCTTCAGCTAAACTTCCATCGAACGTTAAATTCTATAACGTTTATGGCACTGGTGTCGATACTCCGCAGAGTGTTTGGTATAGCTTTCTTCTCCTTCTTAATAAGAAGCTAAAATAGTTAGGGTAAATTTCAATTTTAGTCCCTGTGGGCTGCCCCAAATTGCCAGTTACATGTATACATTTTTTAATTTTTGTTCTGAGGCGCTTTGTTGTTTGCATTTTGGTGCCACTTGAAGTCATCTGACAAACCCAACCTTTCTTTTGTTAAGGGTTATTTGAGTTTTTTTTTTATTTTTTTTGAGTCTTTTTAATTCTTGTACCTCAGTTAAAAAGACTAAAAGTACCTCTCATTTAACAGAAAAAATGGATGGAGTTAGTCCGCTGGATTTAAGTGGCAACAAAATGCAAACCACAGAGTGCCTAGTGAAAAAAATAATAATAATAAAATAAAAAAATTGATGTAACTGGTTGGTTGTGTCAAACCATATGGAGTAAATTTGAATTTACCCAAAATCAAAATTGGTTAATATCTGTTATTTTGATGGCTGAGATTTAATCTTGCGGATCAGTTTATAACACCATATGTTGTGCAGTTATGGAAGTGCCGACTCGCCCATCTTGGACCTGCAGGAATTACCATTGTTAGAGGTAAAACAATTTAATTTTACTCATTTGAACTCGCATTATATCATTAACATTAACACTTTAACTTACATCACTTTCTTTGGCCATACATTAATTATTGGTTCTTTTTCAGGCAACTTATGTTAATGTTGATGGTGATGGGACAGTACCTGCCGAATCAGCCATGGTATGTTTATCATCCTAAAGTCAAACAAGCGGTTGGCCATGTTTCTTGTCCGATTAACGGTTCTGATCTTGATTACAACTTTGTTGAAACAGGCTGATGGGTTGGAAGCAGAAGCTAGGGTTGGTATCCCGGGTGATCATCGTGGGATAATATGTGACAAGCACCTGTTTCGGACAGTCAAGCACTGGCTCAAGGCGGATCATGATCCGTTTTACAACCCTGTAAATGATTATGTGATTCTACCAACATTGTTTGAGATTGAGAGGCACCAGGACAGCAAGGGTAAAGAAGTAATATCGTTGAAAGAAGAATGGGAGGTTGTTGCAGATGATGAGAGAGAAGCTATGGTTGGGTCAGTTTCTGCTGCTTGTGTAGGTGATGATTTGTGTTCTTCTGAAGAGGCTCATGCTACTTTTGTTGTTCACCCACAGAGCAATGGTAAACAACATATTGAACTTAATGCTATGAGTGTTACTGCTGGTGTTTGAACTGATGAGTATCATTCTGTTATCTATGTACATGTGTGTGTGTGTGTGTGTATATATGTGTATTCAAGTGCGTGTAAGTGAATAAATTAAAAAAAATTGATAATGGAAAAAATGGTGGTGAGCTTAAATCTGTATCGTGTAACATTTGTTGTGTATGCTAGTCTTTGGCTTACGCAAGTCAAATGTTGAATTATAATTAAAAGCGGTGCTATCATCAACTACTTTACTACATCGTTGCGTTTTCTTGTTCCTGTTGTCTTAACATTGATGGATATAGAAATTCTTGCGGGGTCAGTTTTACCTAGTTGAAGTTAGTAAGTTTAACTTAAGAACAAGCAGCAAACCTGTGAATTATTGTTGGGGCAGTGAGCAGTGTTTGCAGCAAGCAATGGGCCAGAAATTGCTGGCGGTGGTGGGCACTTGGTTTTAAAAAGCGTAAAAGCGCACCACTTTTTGTATGTGAGGCGCAGTTTATTTATAGGGGCGTCTGTGTATATATCGTATTGTAAAGCAGTTTAATTGCATATATACCCAACCAAAAACCAAAATTGCATAAACTACTACCATCCTGAATTTCCTTCCATGTTTGTAACAGAGGTGCATGTTCCCATTCATGGTGCAAACATGGCATCAATGTATATGTATATGACACATTGATCCGATATACATTTCTAGAATATGATTCAAGTATACCACATAAGATCATAAATATAGATTCTAATTATTCTATTTACTATTATAATTTACTAGCCTTGTTCCTTGCATTTGACAACCCACTTTAACTATAATACTACGTACGCAGTGATTTTCAATGCCGTTAGTAGTATAGAAGAGGTAATCGGCGTTGGTTGGCCGATGAAAAGGTCGCCTTGACCAAGGCTTATTTACATTGCTCCGAATAAAAAAAAAACTCAAACCAACAAAGAAAAGAAGCGTTTCGGAAACGTGTTAAAGAACATTTCTCGAAACTTCCCGGCGCAACCGAACGAAACAAGGATCAAATGATTGGCAAGTGGGGAGATTTGAATAAAGAAATGTCAAAATTTAATGCTTGTTACGTTCAAGAGGTAACTATTTTAGTTTATTTATTTTATAATCTATTACTTTATTTTTATAATTTCATATATATATTTTTTCTAAATGTTTTGTAGTCCCGAACTCCACAAAGCGGAGCGAGCGAGGCGACTATCATAAAGAACGCTTTGGCCGAATATGTCCAAGCTTACAAATTTAGGGATTTTCCCCACTTGGATGCGTGGGAGATTGCGAGACATCACGCGAAGTGGGAACCGATTTCGTTGGTCGATTTGAACGGACCAACGGCTCCAAGGAAGAAAGGATCTTCTTCAAAAAGATCAAAAACTTCCGAGTCCGGGGACTACACAACGTCTACCGGCGGCTTATCATGCAACATGCCAAACATGAACTTGAACGAGGAACCCGAAGCAATCCCGACGAAGACATACCCACACCCACACGGCCGAATCGCAAGAAAAGTGCGGAACCGTCAAGACTTGGAAAGGAAGCGGTGGCCGAAAACTTCGCCGAATACAAGTCGGCTAAGACGGCGGAAATGGCCGTGACGAAGGAGCGAAGGAAAGAGGCTCATATTTTAAAAATGAAATGTGAGGAGACGTATATCAACCATTTGAATGAAAAATAAAAAAACGCCGATCTAACTTTCCTCCTACAACCGCACGAACATCTTGAGGAACCCTTTAAATCGCTCCTACTTCAACGCAAACGCGAGATATGCGACAAGTGGGGTTGGGAAGGGCCTTAGGTTTTTTTTTTGTCGTTTTTTTTAATTTAGTTGTTTTTATTTAATGTAATCTTGTTTTTTTGGTTAATGTAATATTGTTTTCTTTTTATTTAATTTAGTATTTATTAAAAAAACCATCACACACCATCACACCACACCACCACCCATAGTAAAAAACCATCACATGTGATGGATTTTGGGTTGGTGATGTGACACTATATAATTGGGTGGGGTGTGTGATGAGTGATACCACCACATCCACCACCCCTCCCCCCCTTATAGAATTAAAAGTTATTAGTTAAATTCCCATTGGTGTTTTTTTTGTTATTGATTTTTAATATTCCTAACTTTTACTCATTGACCAATAACACTTCCAATTAATGATTTGTCAATTGTTGTGTGAGCGGAGTGACTAAGTGAGGAACTAAGAGGCTTAATTCATGAAAATGGTTTTTGTCCCAAAACTCGGCTTCCACTCTTTGAAGCTCGTGTATGGGGAAAAAACACTTGAGTATGAGTTCTTTCAATTCCTTTCATGGCAAGGCCATGGCGTTTTACGCACCTTTGGTGTCTTTCACGCTGTTCCACCAAGTTAACGTTTTCACATCGAAAAGACCCGAAGCAAAGTTCTTTTTCTTACCATCAAGGCATTCGTGATGCAGAAAATCACTCTCCATGCTTTCAAACCACTGGAGAAGCACGGTGGAATCCTCCGCTCCCCATGAACTTGGGTGGGTTAGCAAAAGTGAAAGTCTTGTATGTGTAAGTCGAGGCGGGAACAGTGCTCGATGAGGAAGCATTGATGGTCTGGGGTCAAAAGCTTTGGGCTCACGCCGCCATGTCCTTAGCAATCTAGACGACCTGAGTTGCTTGAGTGTCGTCTGGATTACCAGAGCAACGGTTGATGAGGCGAGACAACATACTGCAAGACACAGAAAGGAAAACGTATAAGTTACTTGAATTTTTTGCAAAAACATAATAGTGTGGGATGTGTAGCAATGCAGTGCATCAACATGAGTTATTATTAAATCTTGAAATTGAAATTCATTAACACATGAAATAAAGTCGTGTTGGAAATCAAACGGTCATAAATCACCACGTGTGTCGTATTTCCAACAAATCACAAAAATGAACTTTTTTTTGCAACGGTTAATTGAAATATCCATGAATCATCATGGGTTTTAATATCTCAATCCCGTTACAAAATAAAATAAAATAAATAGTGTCACACCCCAAACTAGGGCCTGGAAGTGTAACGAACAGTTGATACCTGCTCTGTAATTATATCAGAGTTGTGGGTTTATTTTAGCGGAAGACTTTAAGTTATAAAATATTAATTTACATTTTATATGGGGCTCCTAAGCATGTTACTAAGACACCACTAACGACACATCTTAAACCTTCGGCTCTGATACTAATCTGTCACACCCCAACCTATGGCGGAAATGCCAAGGCGTGAGCTGATTGCTCACAACTCTTAAGGTATTATCATGCAATAATTTAAAGTGAAAATATCTATTTATTAAATTAAATATTCAAACAATTCCAAACAAAACAAAGTACAAAATTCAAAAATAAGGCAACAAGATAATTAATAATTCAAATTTAACTAACTCTTGATTTAGTCTTGATAATATCTCGTCTAACATAAGCAATCCTAAGACCTTCAACAATTCCTAATATCAATTCACATGATGACCTGCATATGCGTATAAAATACATATAATTCTGTCAACAAAAGATTGGGTGAGTAAAACACCAGTTAAATTTGAGATACAAGATAATATATAAAAGAAAACTCAAAACTGTTGTGAGATAAACAATTAAGCCAATGAGCAAATAAGGGACAACTTTATAAAATAGTAACCAACTTTCATAATTGTACAATTTGGTTACTCAAACTTTTTTTTTTGTCTTAATAAGGTTACGCACTACCTTTTTTGTCTCATTTAGATCACTTAAGTTTCATCTATCAACTCATCCAAGTTTTTTTTACCATTTTAGTAGGTATTATGATGACACGTAATATTTTCATTTTAAGAAATTGTTAATGATGATATGGACTGATTACATGGAATTAAAATTAGTGATATGGATTTTGTTAATAAATAAATTCAAAAAATTCAAAATAACATTTTTTAATTATTATAATTTCAAAAAAAAATTAGTTTCTTTTCTCGAAAAGCTTCAATATTCAATTTTTTTATTTAAAAAAAGCAATTTTCAAATTTCATTATAATCATCCAACAAAAAAAAAAAACAGAATTCATCATAATACCTGAAAAACAAAATTCATCATAATATATATAAAAAAAACATAATTCATCATATATAATCAAACAAAAAAAAAACAAAAGACTAGCCAACATTCTCGTTAACATAACCAAAAGAGTTTTTAAATTACATTCACGCAAACTAAAAAAAGACCTGTTAACCAACATTCTTATTGTGGGTCGCACTTGTTGTATCAATATTTTTATGTCTACCCTTTGGCCTCGTCTTCTTTGGTTGTGGGTTTCTCTTCTCCTTCGTGCAAGACCTAATATTGTGCCCAGTTTCTTGACAATCTTGACAAGTCATATGTCTTTTGACGCCAACTTTCGAGCTCTTCTTCTCTTTCTCTGAAGGATCTCTTTTCCTCTTCACTGTTGGTCTACCGGGCATTCGTCTTTCTTTCGGAGATAAGGGTTTGATATCATTTGTTTTATGCCAATACAAACTTCCTTTTAATGGTTTGATAGAGTGCTTATATGCTTCCTTGAACTTGTCCTTCTTAAACCAATTACTGACATAAGTTTCTGGCTCCTTGTTATTGAAGGCTAATGTTGCAATTGTATGAACAAAGGTATGCCTGATAATTGCCATGATCTGCAAGTGCAAGTTTGTTCATCGATATTCACTACAAATGCATCTTTCTCATCCCTTACTTCAAATATGATGTTAGCACTTGGAATGACTTTCCAATGCCTACACAATCAACTCAAAAGTCTATAAATATTCATAAAATTTAATAAAATAATCTTAATATGATATTGCCTTTGATATTTTTTATTATCTGCTAGTTTTTTCATGATTCTTGGGCATACTTCATGTTCAAAACTGTCTGCTTTTTTCACCATTAAAAAAATTCTTTGCATCACAAATGTTTTGATTTCTTCTAGCATAGCGATGATAGGCTTTCTTCGTGCGACTTGAATGCGTGAATTAAAGCTTTCACTCATTCCATTCTCATATGCGTCACACCCCCAACCGACCTCAAAAAATGCTCTTGACCAAGTAATTGGATTTCTTTCCATAAGATGAGTATATGCTCTTTTGCTAATGCTTTCCAACTCTTCCATTTTCTCCTCAAACTGTTCCTTAGTTGTTGAATTTGCAGCAGCCCAAAACAAATATTTAAATTTAAGCCTGTAATTTTTTTTATGTTAGCATAGATGTGTCTCGTACATTGCCTGCGCTATGCATATGGAAATGCATCCTATTGCCTGTGCTATGCATATGGAAATGCATCCTTACAGCTTCTATAATTCCCTAATGAAGAACATGCACATAACATGGAAACAAATAAATAACGACAAATACATAACAAAGGTGTGTAATAAGTACAAATACCTTGTGTTGATCATACATTAAAGTTAGTCCATGTCCACCTTTCATTTGAATGTCATCCTTCAATAGATCAAGAAACCATTTCCAATTTCCTTATTCTCAATAGACACAACTGCTCATGTTAAAGGAAAAATATGATTATTAGCATTTCTTCCAATAGCCGAGAGCAATTGACCACTATTTTTCAGAAAACATCCATCCAAACAATTTATTTTTCTGCAACCCTTGATCCATCCATCTTTGACACCTTTAAAACAAATATAGTAACTATTAAAGTATATATCTCCATTTGTCATCGTATTCACAGTCATCTTCACAGTACTGCCTATGTTTGTTTCTAATATCTCAGCTTGATAATCTGAAAGTCTTACATAATGTTCTTTCAGCCCACCTTTAAAGTCACCAAACACCTTATTTCTTGCTCTAAGACATTGACCAGAACTCACCTTGCATTCATACTTTTTCATGATATGTTCTTGTATTTTTCTTGCACTCATTTGTGGATTTTGAATTATTTGCTTGAAATAACGTTTTACTATCCATGAATATGTAATAAGAGAACCCAAAGAAAACTTTCTAGAGCATGTATGTTTGTCATGTAGTGTCTTTATTTGGAAAGATTCGTCACCGGTAATCTTAGAGGCCCACAACCTAAATAGACAATTCCATGCTTTCTTTTTTTTCCCCCCTTCACTATCCTTTTTTAGTTTCTTCTTTCCCACATCTTACCAACAACCTTTTATAGTTGTATATCACAAACTTTAATGGGTAACTGCAACACCATAGTCAATTAAACTCTCTTTTAGTTGTGTTGGGCTCTCAAATTTCATTCCTGTGATAGGCTTCATCAATTTCCAATCCATATTAGGATTATAGCATGGATACACAACATCATGCTCATAATCCTCATCACTACTGCTTTCATAATCTTGTTCACTTGCACTCCAATCTTCAATAGATCTAACATAATCTTCATTCTGATCATTGTCAGACCAACGTAAACTCAAAAAAAGATCATTATCTTCTTCATGATCTAATAAAGAAAAATCTAAATCATCTTGTAAATTCATCTTCACCTACATAAAGAAACATAACTTCATTACAGACCTAGATAATAAATTGAATGTCATTAAAAAAACAAAACTAGTAAACCCTGAACATAAACTCGATCTAATAAATTAAAGGGAAAACTTCATTACGCTTTCATTGAATGCTATTAAAAAAATAATACATTGAAAGTGATTTATTACATTTTCATATTTCATATAACCCAATAAATTGAATGTCGGTGATCACATAATCATATACGTTAAAAGCATGTTCAATCATTGAGAATAAAAATATATTAATGAGATAAAGTTTCTACAATCTTTCTTTGGTTCACATAAGAGTTTTAATGAGTATTAATTTCAAAACAACATCCAACGCACCAAATTCTATATAAAGCAAACTGACCTATGGATTTGGAAGGAAGAACGATGTTGTGAAGATGACTTGTACACTTGGAAGTAAGAATAATTGCCGTATGACAAATACTTAATCTTCTAACCCTAATGATGATCGGTTATAGAAACTAAATTTTATGTTATTTTAAGTGTTTAATTATAATATCCATGTCATTAATTATAATTTCCATGTCACCAATAATAATGTAAATTAAAATGCCACGTCAGCATAATAAGCTACCAAAATGGTAAAAAAAAACTTTGATTAGTACATAGGTGAAAGTTGAGTGACTTAAATGAGACAAAAAAGTTAGTGAGTAACGTAATTGATACAAAAAAAAGTTTGCGAGTAACTTAATTGAGATAAAGAAAGTCAGAGTAACCAAATTGGCATAATAGGATGTTATAATTCTAATAGCCTTGCAAAGTGGGCATTGGCTACTACGACGGTCGTATGATCATACTATTACGGTGATTATGATGGACCTCTTCGAGTGCGGACAATTAAGCAAATAAACATATAGCAAGTTAGGTGTAAGGCCCCGTTCCCGGTAGCCCTACTTTAGCGTCGGATTTACTCATAAACACAGTTCTTACAAATCAGAGTTAATTAAAACTTTCACGGAAACGTTAATCTTTAATCATTCGTTAAAAAACATTAAATCTTTTCTTTGATACCATAACACAAAACATTATATTTAAACATCATTTCTTCCATCTTCAGATGTCGGCCCTTCAATCCATGCCATGTGCCATTCACATTCTAGCTCTTCAGTCTGATCATCTGCGTGCTTACTAAAAGTCAGCTACGCTGAGTGAGTCCTAGTTAATCAAGCAACTTACCATGGAACCATTACATGCACTATATACGTATCCGAAGACACATAGTCCACTGTCTAACCTGTTCACCTTACCACTTAACCCCTTAACTGCTCCTAACCACTTAGCCACTTGTTTACGGAAGCACATAGAGACTTGCTCTCCCACGTACTCACGTTATGCCACTTCAATAACAAAGACACATTGATGAAGGCCCAAGTATTGACGAACATGCCATGTTATATTTGGAGGCCCATGATCGTGTCTCCAAAGGTGGTCCACGAAAACGGGCATAACTTGGCCCACGAAGCTTCGTTTCAGGCCTATTACCAGCCAAATCGAAGCTTAAGACGAGGAGCCCATTGTGGCAAACGCCTACGGCGGTTTGGCCCCTGTCCGAAGCCCAAAAACGACTCCCAAATAAAGTTATGGGCCTTTTATTGTTTTTTCAGCACTTTTTATGTTTTTGTTTTTGGGTTTGTGTTTGGCCCATGGCCCGTTTTAGGCCCATTTCGTATTAGAACTCTTATTTATATGTTGGTTATTTAATTTCAAAAGGCAGACTTGAATTTGATAATATTTACTTTTTTTCTCTTCAATTTCCCTGACCTTTGGGTGAGATTTTAGGGTTTGGAAGTTCATCACGGTATTCGTTGAATCAACGTGATCGATCTTCATTGTCGTTTTACCGCTGCATCACACATATAGGCTTACCCTAACACGCACTCACATTATGCCACTTAATAACAAAGACACGTATAGGCTTACCCCACCACGTACTATCGTCATGCCACTAACACCCTTACTAGACCCTTGCCACTTCTATCACACCCTACTTCTACTTGTCTACAACACACTTTATATCATTACGTCATTCACATAATAACCAAGTTACATCACAACATTTATACACACACTAATAACCACTTGTGGATCATTCCCGAATGACAGTACGCGCAAGATCCGAAGATCGTTCGCACACCGACAGGCATCCATTCATAACATATATAAATATACCACATCAAACATTATAACATACACTTACCACTTAAGGTAAGTGTATTCACACTTTCACGTCGAGTATGCACACAGCCCCGAAAACATGAAAAGGAAGTGGGGCTATAAACTCACCTGAACTCAGTTACGTTCAATGATTATGACTATTCCTTTCTCGCGCTGTGCACGACTAACTGTATAATAATTACATGTATCAATTAACTATCACTACTCATCGTATTTCCAGTTTAATTATAACCCTCAACGAACGGGAGTCCGGGGAAGCGCCCCTGGCAGCGGGGTCTAGGGGCGGCAGTCCCTAGCAGGGTCCAAGGGGCAGAGCCCCTGGCTGGGGTCGAGCTGCCAGGTCAGCTTGGAAAAATTTTATTTCTATTAACTGTCTTAACACATTTTCCATTAAGATTTTAAATTATTATTTTATTTACCATCATATTTTCTATAACGAATTAAGCCTAATTTGTTATCAGATCACAATCTAATTCGTTATCTAGCACATGATCTGATTCATTATCCAGCTTCGTTGTCCTGATTCGTTAGCTGATTCGTTATTCTAGTTCGTCATCCTTATAACGAATTGGACCTTTATAACGAACCGGTCCTTTAACGAACTGAACCCTTAACGAACTAGGGTTCATTCGTTAGTTCTTCCTTAACGAACTACTTAACGAATTGGAGCTTCTTCGTTACTTATCCTTAACGAATGACTTCTAGTTCGTTACTTCCTCTTAACGAAATGGATTAACAAATTGCCTTCTAGTTCGTTAAGTCACCGCTAACGAACTAGGGTTAGGTTAGAATGTCAGAGAAAATTCTCTGACATCCTTACCTCGTACACCCAACTTCGGCGCCGCCTTCGCCGGAAAACCGGGATATCGCCGGTAAAACGATATCTCAGCCGTTTCACCACCGTTTTCACCGCTTTTCATCCCATTCGATCCAGATCTGAGCTAGGGTGACCCCTAAGCTCATCTTAGGTTCGGTTTATACCCGATTCCACCCGGATCTCATAACTTTAATGGTTTAAGGTGTCGGCTCGTTGTTTCACGACTATATCTAACGGGTTTGGATCTCTACAATATCATACTATCATTACCTTGGGTTGAGGCTCGGTTTCTTCTTCTATTTCGGCTAGAGAGAGAAAGTAGGATGCGAGAGAGCTAAGTGTGTGTTTTGGTGGTGTATGGAATATGTGTGAAATGAATGAAAAATGGGAATTTAAGGTTTATATAATTGTGGATCATGGGCTTAAGCCCATGGTCTCTTCCTTCTTTCCCAAGTCCATAACCCATATCCATTACCCAACACTAGCCCGACCCATACTAACTCCTACTTTGTTTAATTATTTCCTCGCTAACCCGAGTAAACATCCTCACTGACAGTAAATAATATAACTAATATTATTTTGGAAATAGCGGGATGTTACATTATAATTGATATGCACACAAGGATTAAACACTTTGCAAGTTTGAATACTAAATAATAGATAAATATAATACGATACGCATATGCCCCCAAAAGTTTGAAACAAGTAAAATAGGGGAGTGACTACCTTATCAAAGCGGGAATGTTTTGACAATAAAAGGGGGGTAGATCACGCTCTTCGAGAATTACCGACGAGAAGTCGTAAGTAACAATAATTGCGGAAATAAATATAAATTGAACAACGGACCTATAACTAGATAAAGATTCGGGAATTTGATAATCGGTTGTGTCCTTGCGAAAGTTAAATATTATTAAATTTATTATTTTGAATCATTACTTTTATTTATCAAGTTTTTAATAAATGGTATATTTTTAATTATATAAACTTATATTTATAAAATACTTAAATAAATTAATATTTATAATTTTTCGATAAATTATATGAAGATATTTGTTTTAAACATTTATTTAAAACCAAAGGTACCTTTAATATGTGTGTGTATATATATATACTTGTTTAAAAATGTTGATTAAATCTATTATATATACATATGTACATATAATTATATACACATATATATATTTTTATGAAAGAACGAGGAAAAAGCTATAATTTATCGTTGTCGGTTTAATAAAATAAAGTTCATTTATCTTTGTATTTCAATAATATTCATTAATTATTAAACAAAACCAAAACCTTTTTGAAATCGTTTATTAAATATTAAAACCTTTATCAATTTTAATAAATAATACATACATACATACATACATACATACATACATATATATATAGGGAGAGGATCATGAGAGAACTCTATTTTATGGAGTGAACTAGAAAACAAATAATCAAGTATTTTTAATTTAATTTAAAAAAAATATTTTTAGAATTTTTTTTCTTTCATTCTTCTTATATGTTGTTATTCTTTACCACAAAAAATATAAAAATAAAAAAAATTTTAAAAAAACCGTTGTAAAGCATATATGCAATACATCGACTTTTTTTATAATGCATATATGCAACGGTGTGCATTTTGATATTTGTAATAGTGTTGAATATCATATATATCGTTGTTTGTATTGTATATTTGAAATAGTTTTTATATTATATACAAAAATTAAAAAAAATCGATATAGTGCATATGTGCATTAGTGTTGCATTACATATATGCAATAATTTGTTTTGCATACAATTATTAGTGTCGTATTTGCATATATTCAATAGTGTGTATTAGACAATGTATTTGTGTTGTATTATATGCAATAAAACACTATTTTATATATACAATACACATTAATGCACATACGCATTACATCGACGTTTTTTTTAAGGAACAATATCATCTTATTAGGGTAAATGTATTAGCTAATTACATCGAGTATGCACACAGCCCCGAAAACATAACAAGGAAATGGGGCTAGAAACTCACCTGAGCTCGGTTTCTCTCAGAGTTAATGGTAACTCCTTTCTTTAACTTGGCACGACTAACTTAATCGAGTCGGTTTACGCATGCGATCTAGTTTTGATATCGACTTTGGCTCTTTACAATGCTCTAACACTATCAAGCTCAGGTTCTCACCTTCGAATCTTGGTTCGGGATAAAGAAAAGTGTTTGTGTGTGTTTTTGAAGGTGTAAGCTATGGTGTAGAGATGGATAAAAAATGGAAAGGAATAGGGTTTAAGGGATATTTATATTCCCTTAAGCCCATGGACCTAAGGCCCATTACCATTCCTTATTCCATCTTTTAATGTACAAGCCCACCCTCTAATAGTTTATTTATCGAAACGGATACACCACACGTTAATAACAAACGAAATTTCCTTTATTAATATCACCAAAAGTAGGATGTTACAGTCATTGTGTTGGTTAACGGCATAGTTTTGGTGATTGGCCTTTCACTTGTTGTGGTTGCGGTGATTGTTGTTGTTGTAAGCAGGTTTGGGTTCGGCTTTAGCATAAGTGGATGAGTTGTTTTCGGTCTTGCTAGGAGTAGGCTTGGAATCCTTTCGGGATAAGTTCCATCCCTAACATGATCATCGGTGAGGGAAGCAGCTAGGTCCATTGCCTCGCCGATGGTTAATGGGTCACGACTCACTACAACATCACACAAAACAGTTGGTAAACCGCGAATGTATTTCCGAATGCCACAGTTCTTGTGGGGTTACAAGATGGGGTACAATGCGGCTAAGATCACGGAAGCGGTTGGAATAGGTAGAGTTATCCCCACCAATTTGCTTGCGCTCCCAAAATTTAGATCCAAGCCTTTGCAGTTCATGTTGGGGGCAAAACTCTTTCTTCATGGCCTCCTTAAGATCGTCCCAAGGCATGGCCATAGCCAACTCAGTTCATTGGTCAGCTTTGAAAGCATTCCACCAATTGATAGCTCGATCTTCGAAAACGCTCGAGGAGAAATTAGTCCGTTTGGAGTCCAGACATTCACAATGGATAAAAACGTTCTCCATTTTCTCGAACAATTGCGGAAGTTTGGTGGCATTTTCTTCACCACGAAACTATGTAGGTTTGGTACTCAAAAAGTTCCTAAAGTTGAAGTTGTTCGAAATAGCAGATGTAGCAGAACCATTCGAGTCGAGGCTTTGGATTTGGGTTATGATAGTGGGCATAGCAGTAGCAAACTCTTTGGTGATCCTAGCAGCCAGACAACGGTGATGAGAACCATATGAGCGTTGATGACGACGGTGGTTTCTTAGTGAAGACATTCTATTAGGAATAAAGGTAAAAGATTGTAAGATAAGGGGTAAATTATGTAAATATTTTTGAGATGACGTAATCAATTTGTTGGGTTTTAACAAGATTATCCAAGCCATATAAACCCATTTATATGAAAAACGCAGCGGATTAATTTGTTTTAAATCTTGTTATAGTGATTAATATAAAACTCGTTTTATATGTAAAACACAAGCCCCGGATCCATATGCGAACTACATGCATACCAAAACTATCAACCATAGGGGGTTTATGTAATACAACCTTTCAAGAGGCAAGAAGATGAAGGAGATGACGGTTTGAATGGCTAGCCTTTAATGGAGAAGAGCCTCAAGCTTGTACACCCTCCTAGCCTTCAACAAACACCTTGCTTGCTAGGATTTAATGACTCTTGCACTTGAAGGACTCCTCTTGTGTTCTTCCTCCTTTTGGCCGAAATCAAAGAGAGAGAGAGGGAGGATGGAGAGAGTTATTTGCATGTAATGTGGTTGGGTGTAAAAATGGTGTTGTACCAAGATAGATATTAATAAGAGAAAACTTTCAAACAAATGGGTGGGAAGTTTCCCCCCAAAAGTGGGCTGGTCCTACCAGAAATTATTTTTCTCTTTCTTCCTGGAAACAGACTAATACCCCATGTACTAGTCTCAGGACTAATATTCCATATACCAGCCGTAGGACTAATACTCCATGTATTAGTTCACAGGACTATTTAAACTTTGTGACATTTAACACTTATAACATGCCATAAGTTTTATGCAAAATACCACAACCATTATCATATATATATATATATATATCATTTAACCAACTTAAATAATATCATAAGATAATCTCTCTAATTAAATTATCCATATAATTTATTGATTCCTCAAGTGCAAATATTTAGAAACCCATTTTCTAAATAACATAAGTGCTAACATTTATTTGTTAAATCATATCTACAATAAATATTATGGTGTTTTTCTAGCTTGTTATTGGGTATGACCCGACTTGGATCATAACGTACTAGCCACATCAACTCTAATATGTGTATTGGGCAGACCGATTCCTACAATCTCCCACTTGCACAAGATACATAGAAGATTTATGCAAATAGCAAATACCGCCTAACAACATTTTATTACCCCTAATACGTATGACGAAGTGCCATTCAATAACATCATCCCTTTCAAGTCCCTTACTTGAAATGATTTAGGTGAATCTATCATTTATCCTTTTGCCACGGATGTCATGTCAAATTCAAAGACACAGAGTGATCATTCTTTGTTGATTTAACTTAGGAGGCCTTAGACATCTCACTCTCAATGAATAAGAGGGACAAATCCCCTATTGACTACATACGTCTCTCACTATCACCTTGTACTACACTTGAGCTCAGCCTTATGTACTGACATGTTTCAGATCAGCGAAGAACTAAGTCAAAGTATAATAGTCGATGAATATAAAGACCCAATATGTATCTTAGGTCGGAGGATACCATGATGTTCACCTTTACTCAAATTTACTAATGATCATAAATCACAAGAATTCCATGCAGTAAAATTGAGGGCGGGTCAGTCCAACATTTATATCCCATAAATATCTATGAACCTTGGCAGAAAACCCTTGCTCTATATTCATACTTATGAATATCCACCAATCCAAGTTCATAATAGTCTTACCTTCATACTTGTTCCCACATATATGAACGACTACGGACATTTAGAATAATTAAATTATTCACGGATTTAAACATGCTAAAATGGAACATAACTCAAATGTCATAATCATAAACCATAATCATATGAATGAGTCAAAATAACAATTGTTCCGATATCCAAATACAAAATAGATCAAATACAATCACTAGAATATCGAAGTCCTAAGGCGCAAGTATGACCATCATGCTTTGGCCTTTCAAGGCGCTTCGTGAGTGGATCCTCAATGTTATGATCAGTGTGAACTTTACGAATACATATCTTTCCCTTTTCAACTTCATCCCTTATGTAGTTGAATCTCCGCTCAATGTGCCTAGTCTTTTGACGGGGTTCCTTGATTTGAGCAATCGCACCTTCGTTGTCACAAAAGATTTCTCGAGGGTCCTGAATGGTATGGACTACCCCTAGATCAGCCACGAACTTTCTAATCCATGCAGCTTCTTGAGCTGCCAATGAGGCGGCGATGTATTCCGATTCAGTGGTGGACAGTGCTACCACATCTTGTTTTGCGCTCTTCCAAGAGACAGCTCCACCATTCATAACGAAAACATATCCCGATTGTGATCGAGAATCATCTCGATCAGTTTGGAAACTCGCATATGTGTAACCCTTTACAGCGAGTTCCTCCTCACCAGAGCCATATATTAGAAACATATCCTTAGTCCTTCTAAGGAATTACAATATGCTCTTAACCGCCATCCAATGGCAACTTCCCGGATTTTTTTGGTATCGACTTGTCATGTTCAAAGCGCATGACACATCCGGTCTAGTGCATATCATGGCATACATAATGGATCCTATAGCTGAAGCGTATGGGATTCCTGTCATCTTCTCTTGCTCATCCTTTGAGATTGGACATTGAGATGCACTCAATATCGTTCCTCTTTGAATAGGTACCAGACCTTTCTTAGAGCTCTCCATCTTGAACCTTTTCAAGAGTTTATCAATGTATGCACTTTGGTTTAAACCTATCAACTGCCTTGATCTATCCTTATAGATCCTTATTCCCAAAATATAGGCAGCTTCACCAAGATCTTTGATGGAAAAACAACTCCCAAGCCAGGCTTTTACACCTTCCATGGTTGGAATGTCATTCCCAAACAAAAGTATGTCGTCAACATACAATACTAGGAAAGTAATGATGCTACCACTAGCTTTCTTATACACACAAGCCTCAACAGCATTCTTGATGAATCCAAATTTCTTGACTTGTTCATCAAAACGGTGATTCCAACTTCTAGATGCTTGTTTCAATCCATAGATTGATTTCTTTAACTTGCATACTTTATTAGGATGTTGTGGATCGACAAAACCTTCGGGCTGAACCATATAGACATCTTCTTCAAGATGTCTATTTAGAAAGGCGGTTTTGACATCCATTTGCCAAATCTCATAGTCATAATATGCGGCTATGGCAAATAATATCCTAATAGACTTTAGCATCACCACGGGCGAGAAAGTTTCATCATAATCAACCCCTTGAGTTTGAGTGAAACCCTTTGCTACGAGTCTAGCTTTATAAGTATCCAAGTTTCCATGCATGTCAGTCTTCTTCTAGAAAACCCACTTGCTTCCAACCAGTTTGGAATTAAGAGGTGGAGCAACCAAGTCCCATACTTGGTTGTCATACATGGATTGCATCTCAACATTAATGGCTTCCAGCCATTTATCACAATTAGATTTCGACATTGCATCTCGGTATGTGGTGGGTTCATCCGAATCTACCACGTAGCATCCATCCATGAAAAATCCATATCTTTCAGGTGGGGTGCTAATTCTACCAGACTTGCGAACGCTTTGTGTGTTTTGATCAACCATTTGATCATCATCAACAACCTCTTGTTGATTGCTAGTGTCAACCAAACGTGTATCGGCTTGTGGTTCTCGATCCTCTTCGAGTTCCACAGTTCTATTAGCTCCTTCCCTAAGGAACTTTCTTTCCAAGAACATAACCTTTCGAGCAATAAACACTTTATGCTCGTTTGGATTGTAGAAATAATATCCCATCGAATCTCTGGGATATCCTACAAAAATACACATAGTGGATTGGCATTCCAGTTTGTTTCGGGTGTGGTTCTTAACATAAGCCTCACAACCCAATACCTTTAAATATGATAATGATGGAACCCTTCCATGCCGTATTTCAAAAGGTGTCCTTTCCACTTTCTTGTTTGGTTCCATATTTAGAATACGGGCTGCAAAGATCAATGCGAAGCCCCAAAATGATAGAGGTAATGTGCTTCTAGCCATCATGGATCGAACCTTATCCAATAGAGTTCGATTTCTCCTTTCAGACACACCATTATGTTGTGGTGTTACAGGTGGAGTAAGTTGTGAGACAATCCCACAACTCCTAAGATGTTCTAGAAACGCATCATTGAGGTACTCACCTCCTCTATCGGATCGTAGTACTTTTATTATTTTGTTGAGTTGATTTTCTACTTCATTTTGGAAGACTTTGAACATTTCAAAGGCTTCATATTTGTGTCTTAACAAGAACACATACCCATAGCGACTATAATCGTCGGTAAATGTAATGAAGTATCTTTCACCATTCCTTGTCATTGTCTTAAAAGGACAACATACATCCGAATGTATGATACCTAATAAGTCTTTCGCCCTTTCATTAGTTCCATTAAAGGGCTCCTTGGTCATCTTTCACAATAAACAAGATTCGCACTCATCAAATGAATCATCATTTGATTTCAAAAGACCATTCTTTTGAAGTGTATGAATGAGATCCTTGTTTATGTGACCAAGGCGACAGTGCCAAAGAAAAGTTTTACTAAAATCCAATTTGAGTCTTTTGGTGTTAGCTTGGTTTAACGAGTTATCAATGGATGTATTATCATGAACCAATTCATAAATGCCATTAATCGGCATTGCTTTAAAATAAAAGACATCATTCATGAAAACATAAAACCCATTGTCTACAAACTTGAAATCATAACCAAATTGTCTTAATACAGAAACAGAGATAATATTCCTAGTCAAACTAGGAGAATACATAATGTTTTTCAAAAGAACTTCCAAACCATTTGGAAGCTTCAAAACATAATCTCCTCGGGCTTGGACGTCAACCTTTGCTCCATTGCCCATGAAGAGACTTATATCTCCTTTCTTGTAATCACTTCTTCTTTTGAATCCCTGCAATGAATTGCATATATGAGTTCCACATCCGGTATCCAGTACCCATGTGTTAGAAGAAATAATATTAAGATCAATATGGATCATGAAAGTTGTACCTGCCCGCATCCCTACGATTCATTGAATATCATGTGTAATATTTCAAAGAGATCTAAAGAGAGCTTGAGCTCAGCTCGTTTATAGCCGTATTTATAAATCTTGAGCTCCGCTTTTTGAGTGATATTTCAAGCTCAAGCTCAACCCATTTGATATTTATTTTGTTATTTATATATATATAACCGTTTCTTATATAAATTTAGGTTGGAGACCCAAGTGTCAAACATTTAGGCATTATGTTGATAATAAACTCTTTGAGATAGGTTGGACAATTCCTCATCCAATGTCCTTTCTCACCACAACCAAAGCACGGGTCCTCAGAGCTAACCTTTAGCTTCTTTTCCTTTGGTCTGGTTGGTTTCGCTTTAGCCTTTCCTTTGAACTTGCCCTTGACGTGTCCCTTACCTTTGGCAACCTTTTCCTTAGGTTCCGGGTGATGCCTCTTCTTACTGCCACCTTCATTGATCGTGAGAACCGGTAAAACCTTTTTACCCATTCCCGCTTCGGCCATTTTGAGCATTGCGTGAAGCTCACCAATGCTTTTGTCCCATCCATTCATGTTATAATTCATGACAAAAATGTCAAACCTTTTAGTTAGGCCATTAAGGATCAAATCCGTGGCTAACTCTTTTGAGATGAGACAATTAAGCCGTTCAAGCCGATCAATGTGGCTTTTCATCTTAAGCTTATAAGATGATACCGATTGGATTTCTTCCATATGACATGCATGAAGCGCTTGAACTGTTTCGAAGCGTTCCACCCTTGCTTGAGTAAGGAACATTTCCTTAAGTTGGGTGATCATGTCATATGCCCCATGATGTTCAAAATCCTTTTGAATCTTGGGAATCATAGTTCCCAACATGAGACAAGAAACTTGCACCGAATCCTCGGTGTATTTTATCCAATCGTTATAGGCATCTAAATTGTCAATGTTTGGTTCATCGGAAATAGGATCGTCCAATATGTAGGACCTTTTTTCTTGTTTGAGAACAATTTTTAAATTTCGATACCAATCCATAAAATTATTATGGTTAAGACGATCCTTATCAAGTATAGCTGTTAGTGATAGGTTATACATGGGTGGGATAATTGCGTTAGGTGGATTGTTGATTGCGGACATCTACACAATTTAACAAAGTTCAATTTAGTATTTTTGATTTTAATCGTTAATGCCCTTTAGTTAATGATTAAAATCTAGAATCTAACGTTTAATTCAAATAATAGTTAGGTGACCTTTATCCCACTATTCAAATTAACAAGGTAGTCAATGTTTAACAATTGCAACCCTTTGCAACTTCTAGTTTTATGGGATCGGTTAAACATCATATGTTTAGTTGGCACGTTTAATCCCATCAATACTTTTGTATGCCATGTTTCGGTGACCCTATAACCATGGTTTCCAAATCAAGTCGTCCTACTTACACACACGTGTGAGTTTACACATACAAGTGGTTAGGTGACCCTCATCCCACAAGTATTGTAAAACCACCTCAAGATCACAAGTTTTCTTAAATGTGGTTAGGTGAACCTTACCCTACATCAAGTCTAGAAATGACTCGAGTGTTGTATAAAAGGATGGTGTTTAACTTGTTTTAAAAGGGATTTAAGTTTTCTAAATTCTAGATTGAAAAACTATGTACCTTGCATTTGCATGCATTCAAATGTATGGTACTTTATTTGAAAACCCATTTTCAAAGTTCCTTTTAATAAAACCCATTTTATTGTGAAATCATTAACCTTTAATAAAACCAATTTTATTTCTTAATGATTTCTAAGGAACCAATTTTATGCAAGTTGTTGATATTAAGTTTGTTAATTATCCTTATCCAAATAAGATAAAAAAAATATAAACCAACCATGCAAGCATAAATAAACAACCACAAGTTCATAACCTTAGCCACCAAATCTTGGCCAAACTTGTTGACCGAAAAAAGTGTGCCAAAAGGTCTCTCCTAAAGGACGAGAAATGACACAAGGCATGTGTCGGTGAACTCCCACTTGATCCCGCATCCATATGCTTCAAGTGTCCACCTTGTGTTGTGACCTTTCTACTTTATTTGGGCTTCTAGTTGGGCTCCAACTTCAGCTCCTTGCTTCCTTGGGCCTCCACGTTTGGGCTTTGGCCTTTGGGCTAAAATCGCATCTTGGACTATAAGGTCCATTAAGGCCCAAAACCAAACTCGTAACCTTGTTGCATCTTCTTTTACAAAAAAAATATATCCTAATACATTTTTCTCTAGTAAAAGAAATATAACTAATCTACTTATTATTACAAGCCAACATGATTGAATAAATAGATTACAAACCCAAATAAAATAATATTACAACCAAATTAAATATTGAATAAATCACAACACAAACACACATCCAAACACAAGGTCATGGCTAGGTTATGAACATCCAAAAGTACATCCAAATATGCAAGTATTACATCTCTAAATGGTTCCCCTTGTGAACCTCAAACTTTCGGCCAAGGATAAGAAAAACCAAAAGTTTCGGGTTTTGTCCAAACAAAACAACCAATCATCTAAATGACTTAATTCTTTAAGATTATCACATGCATGTAAAGTATAACCTTTAAGAACCAAGGGTAACCAAAAGCCCCAAAATTTCGGCCATATGGTGAACCACACCATAAAACCCGAAAAATTTGTGGATCTATTGATGCATGTATCCGTATAAGCGGCTCTTGATGCCATTGTTGGGTTTTAACAAGATTATCAAAGCCATATAAACCCATTTATATGAAAAACGCAGCGGATTAATTTGTTATAAATCTTGTTATATTGATTAATATAAAACCCATTTTATATGTAAAACCCAAGCCCCAGATTCATATACGAACTACATGCATACCAAAACTATCAATGATAGGGGGTTTATGTAATACAACGTTTCAAGAGGAAAGAAGATGAAGGAGATAACGATTTGAATGGCTAGCCTTTAATGGAGAAGAGCCTCAAGCTTGTATAGCCTCCAAGCCTTCAACAAACACCTTGCTTGCTAGGATTTAATGACTCTTGCACTTGAAGGACTCCTCTTGCGTTCTTCCTCCTTTTGGCCGAAATCAAAGAGAGAGAGAGGGAGGATGGAGAGAGTTATTTGCATGTAATGTGGTTGGGTGTAAAAATGGTGTTGTCCCTAGATAGATATTAATAAGAGAAAACTTTCAAACAAATGGGTGGGAAGTTTCCCCCCAAAAGTGGGCTGGTCATACCAGAAATTATTTTTCTCTTTCTTCCTGTAAACAGACTAATACCGCATATACTAGTCTCAGGACTAATATTCCATATACCAGTTGCAGGACTAACACTCCATGTATTAGTTCACAGGACTATTTAAACTTTGTGACATTTAACACTTGTAACATGCCATAAGTTTTATGCAAAATACCACAACCATTATCATATATATATATATATATCATTTAACCAACTTAAATAATATCATAAGATAATCTCTCTAAATAAATTATCCATATAATGTATTGATTCCTCAAGTGCAAATATTTAGAAATCCATTTTCTAAATAACATAAGTGCTAATATTTATTTGTTAGATCATATCTACAATAAATATTATGGTGTTTGTCTAGCTTGTTATTGGGTATGAACCGACTTGGATCATAACGTACTAGCCACATCAACTCTAATATGTGTCTTGGGCAGACCGATTCCTACAGTAATCAATTCGATCAATGTGAGATAACTAGATGAGGAGATGAGGTCAGTATAAAAGTTAAAATTTATTTGATTAAGTTAACTTAACAAACAACTAACGAAATATAATTAGTGTGTTGGCCTCCCATGAGCTTTCCATGACAGTTTTAATGAGCCAACTAACTAACGGATAAAAATAACTGAGTTGGACAGCCCATGAGCGTTCCATGGAATTTTAACTGTAGCAACTAATTAACGAATAATCAATGCAAGAGAGTTGGACGACCTATGAGCGTTACATGTCATTTTAATTGTACCAACTAAATAACGGACTAACGAGATAATAATGTGAGTAGTAGGAGTATCCCGTGAATCACCACGTATGATTATATCCAACAAAAACATAAAGTTTAAATTAGTTAAGAAATAGATAGTAGGAGTGCCCATGGATTCAATGTATTTTCACCCGACTAACCACTTAAAATATCATAACACAGTAATCGGAAATTACTGAATTTAGCCACGAACCACCGTGAATTCGGCTTAAAAAAATTGCAACTGTTAATGCGGACGTGTTTGACAGCCTAGGGTGTCGGTCATATGACAGTTGTGTCCCGCTTTGGCCTATATAATGGTATCAGAGCCTCGTTGCTCTTTTTTAAAAAATAAGAGATAGAAATTCTTTAAAACTCTTTAAAAATGGAAAACAAAAATTTGTTTGCAAAAGATTCTGAGGAATCGGAACAACAAACAACTGAAATAATAAATTTCAGTGAAAATGAAAAAGGTTTTTCATCAGATTACATGATTAATTCTGATCAATTATCAAAAATTAACAAGCTTAAATTTAAGCTTAACTCTAAACAAGTTTTTAACCAACCTAATAATTTACAAAGTCTTGTTTCAAGAGCTTTTACTAGAAAAAATAAAATCTTTTATTGTTTCAACACTGAAGAAATCTCAGTGGATATAAGAGATACATCTGGAGAAGCGTATTTACCACTTCTAACAAAGGGAGAAATTGCAAAAAGACTTTTGCAAATAAAACCAGAATTAAGAAAGTCCCTCTCTATGGTACATATTGGCGCTGTAAAAATTCTCCTAAAAGCGCAATTTAGAGATGGAATTAACTTTCCAATAAAAATGGCTCTAGTTGATAATAGAATTATCAATAGACAAGATGCTCTCCTAGGAGCTATACAAGGAAATTTAGCATATGGTAAATTTATGTTTACTGTTTATCCTAAATTTGCCTTACATCGAGATTCAAAAGATTTCGATAAAACTTTAAGTTTCATACATCAATGTGAAAGAACCGACCTGATGGAACCAGGAAATAAAGTATTTACGATTAATTATTTAATCTCATATGCTTTAACAAATAGTACCCATTCAATTGAGTATAAAGAAAAAGAAAATATAGCTATAGAAGATATATTTTCAGAAATCGGAACCGTAGAAGGAAGTAAGTTCTCAGAACCTTCACAGTTACGAGAAAACTGGGCAATCGATATTGCTCGAAATAAACAAATACTTGTGTCCAAACCAAGGCATAGTTATGCTGGAACCTCTTCGCAATTAAGAGAAGCTGGTAACAGTGAACTCCAATTAATGAGGTCTATGTCTGAAAGGATAGATAAGTACGGAGAAATTTTAAAAGAAGTTGTTGGGATATAATGTCCTCAAAACTAATTTCAAATGTTATTGCTGCTTTAGAAGAAGAAATTGTTCATAAAGAAGCAGAAATAATCATATATTCAGCAAGAATAAATGAGCAAAAAACAAACTTTATATTAAGTTATGATAAAAGAACTCTTAATATAAAAATCCTAGAAAAGAAAATCATTACTGCAAAGAATGAAATCAAAAGTCTCAAAAAGAGGATGACAATAATATCTTCCATATGAGTTCGCTCGTAAAAATAGAAGAATTAATTAAAGAATTAATTAATAAAATAGACAACATGGCTACTAAAGAAAATTTAGAAGTTATTGCTGCCAAAATTATCAAGGATGTCTTAGACAAAATTGATGATCACGAAAAAACACAGCCTTCAACATCTGAAAGGCAAAAAGAAAAAATTTCTGAAAAACCACAGAAATATTCCTTTCCTAACTTCAACGTGGGAAATCCATCATTAGGAAGCTCCAAAAGTCCAAATGCGCTAACTTGGCCTTTTAACTCCAATGAAAAAGACCTGCAAAAGTCATAATAAAACAATGATCAAAAAATCTTTAGAGACAGCCTTTAAAAATACTCAATCTAAAAAGAATGAATATAAAATACTCATTCACAACATACAAATAAAAATTCATTACTTGATGAACGACATCAACATGGATCCCCAAGAAAGGCTTAATAATCTCGCTAAAGAATTTTCAGCCTTATATAAAATTAAGAACCATTTACAAGTTCTTAAGGAAAAAGAAATCATCATTACTATAGCTTAAATCAAAATGAGTTCTATTACGCAAAAATTAGAACAAGTTTTTGATGAACAATTAGATACTCTCCCTGTGGATCAAATTAATGAACTCGTTCAACTTTTGTCTTTAAGTGAAGATGAATGCGAGAAAAAATTTTTAGAAGATAAAAATCTAAACGAAAAATATTTCTCGAAAGAAACAGTTTTGGCTATTCCAGAGCCTAAAACAGAGGAAGAAGATTCTTCAGAAGAAGATGAAATTCCAAGACAAAGTACTAGAATGCATCAAGCTAGTACTAGTTATGGTAGAACACGCCATAAAAAAGCGAAAACTGAGTTCTCTATGCCATATCATAAGGGAATACCTAGTGCTAACATGGAAGCTCTACTGCCATTGACACTATAAAAATTGACTGTATCTTTGACCTTGAAAAAAGGAAAGAGGTAATAGATAAATGGAATACCGAAATTAGCCTGATAATTCAGTCTAATGAAGAAGAATTCTCCAATGCTAAAACCTTGTTATTATTAATAGAACATAAGTCCGCAGGAATAATACAAGATTTTATCAAAGGAACCTCCTGGAATGAGGATTTAGATGGTATTGATCTTTTTGAACAAATTATTAACGCCTTATACACTATGTTTTTAGGCCTTGATTTTTTTTCTAATAAAGATCTAGAAAACCAGAAATTGCTTGAAAAAGCAAGACAAAACCTAACAAGAGCACAGTTATGTGACATCTGTCTTTTAGACGAATTCACCTGTTTGTTCGAAACAAATTTATATAAATTAAGCACAGGAGAATATCACTCGTGGGTTGAAGTTTATTTAATGAAAATTCCAATCGTTGGTGAAAAAGCCAAAGAAAGATGGAATAAAGAGAAAAACGGTTTAACAATGCATTCACTTGGGTTTGCTACTAAAATTGTTAAAGAAGAAATTGCTACATATTGCGATTTCTCTAAGAAACAAAAACAGCTAAAAAGATTCAACAAAAACTGTTGCAAAAAATTAGCAGAAATTCCACAGTTATCTTTCGGCTGTGAGCAAATAAAAGATAAAAAATATTTCAAAAAGAAATATAAAAAAAGGTACAAACCAAAGAAAAGATTTTGGAAAAATAAAAAGAAAAAATTTACTCCTGGTAAATACTTCTCAAAAGAAAAACCTAAAGTTTGTCCTCAAGGAAAAAGAAATGTAGATGTTGGATATGCTCTGAAGAAGGGCATTATGCTAACGAATGTCCTAATAGACAAAAATTCCCAGAGAAAGCGGAGCTTATCTCTATAGCAAAAACTGATGGATATTTTCCATCTGAAGATATTTTTGAAGAATATAGGCATGTATATTCATTAAAAATAATTAGTGATTCATCTTCTGAAGACTTCTCTTCCGAAGAATCAGAATGAATAAAAATTTAATCATCAATTGGAAAGAAGACATTGTACACTTTTGTATTGATCTTCAAAAGGAAAAAGAGTTAGTATATTCAAACATAACTAACCCTAACTCAATTTATATCAAAGGAAAAATTTTCCTAAAAGGATATAAAATAATAACACTACACTGTTATATAGACACTGGGGCAAGTCTATGTCTAGCAAGCAAGTATGTTATACCCGATGAATTATGGGAAAATACTCCCAGAAGCATTGACGTAACAATTGCTAATCAAGAAACAATTAAGTTGGATAAAGTCTGTAGAAATCTGATTGTCTATTTCTCAGGAGAACCTTTTATTATTCCAACAATTATCAACAGGAATCAGGTATTGATATACTCTTAGGAAACAATTTCTGTCAGTTATATGGACCATTTACCCAATGGCTTGATAGAATATCTTTTCATCTAAATCAGGAAATGATTTTGATTAAAAAAGTAACAAAAGCTTTTCAATTAGGAAAGCCCGGATTTCTGAATCTATGAAAAAAGATTCAAAAATAAAACAAATACCAGGTACTAATATAACTCAGGAAGTTATAAAACCTGAAGAAAAATATTTTCTAGAAATAAGAAAGTACCAAAAAATTGAAGAAATACTTGAAAAGGTATGCTCAGAAAATCCTATAGATCCAGAAAAATCCAAAAAATGGATGAAGGCGTCAATAGAGTTAATTGATCCAAAAACTATAATCAGGGTAAAACCTATGAAATATAGTCCCCAGGATAGGGAAGAATTTAAAAAACAAATTAAAGAACTATTAGATCTTAAATTAATAGTCCCAAGTAAATCTCCTCACATGTCTCCAGCATTCTTAGTTGAAAATGAGGCAGAAAAAAGAAGAGGAAAAAAGCGTATGGTTGTAAATTATAAAGCAATCAATGCAGCTACTAAAGGTGATAGCCATAACCTCCCATGTATGCAGGAGTTACTAACCCTCTTAAGAGGCAAAACCATTTTTTCAAGTTTCGATTGCAAAAGTGGTTTCTGGCAGGTACTATTAGACGATGAATCTCAGTTATTAACTGCATTCACATGCCCAGACGGACATTATCAATGGAAGGTAGTTCCTTTTGGCTTAAAACAAGCTCCCAGCATATTTCAAAGACATATGCAAAACGCTTTAAGAGGATTAGAAGAGTATTGCACCGTCTACGTTGACGATATAATAGTTTTCTCAAACTCAGAAGAAAAGCATTATTTTCATGTTTTTTCAGTTCTAAAAACAATTGAAAAATATGGGATAATTTTATCTAGAAAGAAAGCTAATCTTTTTAAAACAAAGATAAATTTCTTAGGCTTAGAAATTGACCAAGGGACTCATTGTCCTCAAAAACACATTTTAGAAAATTTGCATAAATTTCCTAATATCTTAGAAGACAAGAAGCATCTTCAAAGATTTTTGGGTGTTTTAACTTATGCAGAAAGTTATATCCCAAAGCTTGCAGAGCTTAGAAAACCGTTACAGGTAAAATTAAAGAAAGATTATGTATGGGAATGGAAACAATCCGATACTGATTACATAAAAAAGATAAAGAAAAAATTAACAGATTTTCCAAAACTTTATCTTCCAAAAGAAAAAGATTTTCTTATTATTGAAACAGATGCCTCAAATGATTTTTGGGGAGGAGTTCTAAAGGCTAAAACAGCCGAAAAGGAAGAGATATGCAGATACACTTCCGGAAGCTTTAAACCAGCTGAACGAAATTATCACAGTAATGAAAAAGAATTACTGGCAGTAAAAAATACTATTTGGGGGGGGGTTGGGGGGGGGGGTTGGGGGGTTGGGGGGGGGTTTGGGGTTGGGGGGGGGGGTTGGGTTGGGGGGGGTTGGGGGTTGGGGGGGGGGGGTTTGGGGGTGGGGGGGGGGGGGGGGTTGGGGGGTTTG